>NC_142486.1:363750-544375 GCF_049115385.1 Moschus berezovskii
CGTTTCTTGGCACTTTTGAGGCAATTGCCCCCCTTTGACAGACGGGGAGGTCAGGACAGTGCCCAGTCCTACAATCTGATGGGCAGAGCTGCACAGAGAGCCCAGGGCAGCCCTTAGTGCTGGTACCCAACAGCCACCTGTGGGCTCCTGTCCTCAGGTCTTCCTGCCAGGATTCCCAGCTCTGCAGGAGACAGGCTGCCACCCACAGCTGGGATCGCCGGGCACAGGGCACGCTTATGCCAAGTGGATGGGCAAGCCTGCTGTCCTCCCGGCCAGGGCAGCACCCCAGGCCACCCCATCCATGCCAGCTCTGGCCCCACCTGAGGCCAGATCAGGGAGGGATCACTGTGGACCACTGTGTCTTCCAGAAACATCGGGAGTGCTTTCCTAGGGGGTTTAGAGGAGGGGTGTCTGGGGCCCAGAGACATCAAGGGACTTGTCCAAGGCCACACAGCAAGCGGCAGAGCTCCTGTTCTGTGGGGACAAGAGCCGGGGCAGGGCAGGGAAGGGTGCTGGGAGGGGTAAGGCTTGCTGAGGCCTGGGTGCCCCCTCTGCCCACCTCTCCTATCCGGGGAACGCCACAAGGGAAGGGAAGCCTGAGGGTCGCCCTGGCCACTCAGCCCCAGCCAACAGCACAGATTAGAATCCCCCCAGCCCCAAGTTCTCCAGCGGCCCCTCCCAGGCTCCTGGGGGCACAGACCCCTTCCCACGTGCTGCTGCCCTGCCCTCCCCACGCCCTGAGACACCCAGGCTCTTTTCCTCCTGAGAGAGGCGCACCAGGCGGTGGGGGCACCTGCACCCGGCCGCCCCTGTGGTGACGTCTTGTGAGACTCCGGGGTGAGACCTGGACCAGGATGCACACGCGCATCTGGGGAGATGCGGGAGACATCGCGTCCAGGTGAGGCCCGCAAAGCCCTCCCGCCCCCACCTGAGCCCTGCATCCTGGAGGTTTGTCACTTCGAGGCTGTTGTGTACCTGGCCTCATAGAGCGGGTCATCCCTGGCGGTCGGCATTTCCTCTCAGCTCCATTCCCTGGAGACCCACCCAGGCAGCCACTAAATCCACGGGCTGCTCCTTGTACCCAAGTCTCAGCAGGGTGTGGGGGTTTCATGCTCAGCCACTCGCCCGTGAGCACGTCCAGGCATTTCCAGCTCTGAGGATAAGGCCTCGTGAGGCTCCCTGTGCGGGTGTCTGGGGAAGCAGGTCTGCATTTCTCTGGGCTAAGTGCCCGAGCTGTCCTGGCTGCGACCTGCAGAACTCTCTGTTTGCTTCCGGTTTGTGTGTGTGTGGGGGCTTATGTGATTTTGTAGCTTGCCTTTTTTTCAATTAACTAATTCATTTTTGGCAGCTGTGCTGGGTCTTCATTGCCACGGGACGTTCTCCAGTCGTGCTGAGCGCGGGCTTCTCACTGGGGGCTTCTCTTGCTGCAGAGCACAGGCTCTGGGCACACGGGCCTCGTAGCTGCGCTGCACAGGCTTAGTTGCTCCGAGGCACGTGGGATCTTCCCAGACCAAGCACCAAACCCACGTGCCCTGCACTGGTAGGTGGCTTCCTATCCACTGTACCTCCAGGGAGGTCCTAGCTGTGTGTCCTTTTCTCATAGAAACCAAGCTGTGCGGTTTCGCATCCCCGTCAGCCGCGTGTGAGCGCCCCGTCCCCCCACCTGCCTCCTCGCCAGCACTGGGTGTGGTCGCATTTCTCATCCCAGCTCCTCCCCCGCCGTGTGTGTGTCCTCTCTGTGCGTGTTCACTGCTGAGCTTCATCGTCACGGTGCGGGCCCTGAGGGGGACACTATTATCCCCTCCACCTCGTCTCGGGTCCTTCTCCGGGCAGCCTTCTCAACTGTCAGGACTTCCAGCTGGTCCAGCTCTCCCTTCAGGGCTTGTGCGGGACAGGCTGCCTGGCCCATGAGCCTCAGGATGTCTTTTTCTTTCTCCTGCAAGTTTTATGGTTTTATGTTTGTGTGTGAATTGGTGAGCCATTCCGAGTTCATTTTTGTAGAAAATATGATACTTTGAACACAGGTTCTTATTTTTTGGCCTGTAGAAGCCAGAGCCTGAATTTCCTCAACCTCCGCTCCGATGATACCTACTTTATCCACTTCTATTCATTATTCAAATATTTACTGCTGCCCACTGGGTGCCCAGTGCCGTGGGGTCCTGGGGCCCACAGGTGAGTGTGTGAGACACCCAGCTGCCCTCCGGAGCCCCCTGTCAGGCCTCGACTGGCCACAGCCTGACCCTCCCAGATGTGGCCTCGGGACAGAGTGGGGGTGTCCACGTCAGGCCCCAGAGCAGCCAAGAGGAGCGAGCCACCCGGGGGCCGTCCCCCTGGACCGCGTCCTGCTGGCCCCTTCTGCCCCGCGCCCCTGGCACCACCCTGGGGAACACGATGGGGTAGGAACAATCACCCGGCTTGTCGTCTCAGGCGGACACAAGCCCGCTTTCACGAGCCCACAGCCCCGGGCCTGTGCCGCCTGGTGCCAGAGGGAGCAGGCCCAGTGCCCAGCTGGGGAAGATGCTGCTCCAGCCACGCCCCGGGCAGGCGGCGGGCAGAGGCTTCCTGCAGCCGCCAGCCTGGGTGCCCGCGCCCAGCCAGTCAGGCCACACCCCTCCACTCCGCAGTCCAGGGAGACCCTGGGCCTCAGGAGCACACCCCAAGGCTGGAGAGGAACCTGCTCTCACGGTGGCAGAGCTCCAGTCCAGCCCCAGCGGGGCCTCGTATGACCGTCCTACGGCTGCTGTAACAAAATGCCCCAAACTCAGCAGCTACAACCCAGAGGACAGTCTGAAAAGCTCCCGCTAGCTGGCTCCTTCTGGAGGCGCTGGGCAGGGTCGGCTTCCTCCTATCCCAGCTCCTTGAGGCACCGCACTCCATGGTCCGACCTCGTCCTGAGCCTCTGGCTTCTCCCTCCCCGACTGCCTTCTCCCTCCCCGACTGCCTCCTCCCCCATCCTCTCTCTGACCCGGGGCCCCCACCTCCCTCCCAGAAGGTCCTTCATGATGACATCAGGCTCCCCAGGCACGGGCAGCTTAGAACCGGGGGACACCAGAGAACCCTGCTTGTTTCATATTCGTGAACAGCTTAAACTGGGGGACAGAACAGAGAGCGCCGCTTGTTTCACACACGTGAACAGCTTCAATTGGCCACAGAGAAGCCCTCTTGCTTTACACACGTGGCTCACACTGTGTTACCGTGTGCGGCGCTTTGCGGTGTGCGGTGGTTTTGATTACTCAGTAGACGTTCTTCAAAGGAAACTGAAGGGTGTGCGCGTTGACCTCACTCCTGCTGCAGAGAAGACCGCGGCCTCTGCCCTCCCTGCGTCCTGGACGGCGCGGCCCTGGCCCTCGGGAGGAGCGGGGGTCTTAGGTGGCTGCTCTCTGCCCTTGGGAAACACGTGGGGGCAGTGGGAGCCCAGAGCAGGACAGCCCCCCAGCCCCGGGGTCCAGGAGAGCTTCCAGGAGGGTGTGGAGTAGGACCCGACCGGCCCTCGGTGAACAGGGCCGTCTCCATGCCGTACACAGCGGACGCCTGCCCACTGGACAGACAGGACTCACAACAGCTCCCCCAGGGCTTGTTGGGCCAAAGCTCCCATCCTGGCTCCAGGGACCACGGCTCACAGCCCTCAGGACAAGGCCCAGGGCAGGTGCCTGCAGGCCGCATGCCTGTCCTCAACCCGGAACCTGCTGCCTAGTCCAGCAGCAGCAACTCTGTGGTCGGTGGGTCAAGACCCCTCCCCGGCTCAGACTTCATCGTGGAGCTGTGCCCAGCTCTCCCAGGGAGCCGGTCTGGGAGGCCCTGGGCAGTGGGCCCTTCGCACCCTCACTGCAGGAGCCTGAAAGCTGGCCCGAGGGCTCTCTGGGAACAGTGCAGCCGACGTGCACCCCCGCGTGGTGGGGGGGTGGACGGTGGTCTCGAGCTGGCTGTCCTAGGGGAGGCGCAGGCCTTCTGCTCCCCAAAGTCTGGACAGGAGGGTCGGATAGCACGTGTTCCCCAGCGACACCCCCTTCCCAAGCCGCTGCTCAGAAACTTGCCCCCAGGTGTCAGAGCATGGTCCCCCGGGGTGGGCCCAGGGCCCGCTTCCTGCACAAACGGCTCACACCCTGAAAGCTGCCAGCACCCCGCCCCCAGGGGCCGCAGCCAGCTCGTCAGCTATGACAGTGACAGACAGCTGAAAGCCCCAGGGACCATCACCATCAGTGTTGAATGGAGACGAAACATGGTCCACGCTCACACAGGATATGATTCAACCTTAAGAAGGAAGGAAGTGCTGACCCGGATCTATCACGCATGAACCTTGAGGACACAGCCATGACATGAGCCAGACACGGAAGGACAGACGCTGTCGGACCCCAGCTCTGAGGTCCCCGGAGGACTCAGGGTCACGGAGACAGAGAGTGGGGGGCGGCCAGGGGTGGGGCTGGGGGAGGGGAGTCAACGTCCACGGGGCAGGGCCTCGGTCTGGGCAGACGAGAACGTTCTGCAGACAGAGGGTGGCGACGGCTGAGCAATGGTGTGAGTGTGCCCAACGCCCCTGAACTTACCAACGGTTAAGACGCTCAAGTTTATGACTATTTGACCACAACAGAGGCAGACAAAAGAAAGAAAACCTCCTCTAAAAACTTTAGACCCACCCGGAGTCAGGAACTTGTACTTCGTTCACATTTAATAGCACATGCAGCATTCAGAACATCTTGATGAATAGGGCGGGGTTCACACATCACAGAAACACTCAGAGGCAAAAGCAGGGGTCCCCTTAGACCAGGCAGTCTTCCTGGGCCGCACGGGCGGGAGCCAATCAGGGTAACCGCGCTGTTTCGCTGGTACTTCAGGTCACTGGGAGTCCCATGCACACAGGCCCCGGCTGCTCCAGCTCCACTGAGAGCAGGCCTGGCGGCACTTCGGGGGGCAGTCAATTGACGGATGACCTAGGTGTGCGGGCCGTGGGCTGGCCAGACTCACGTTGCTGCTCAGGGAGAGGCTCGGATACCTGCCTTCCCAGGGTGGTGCTCCCGGTAATGGAGGCCTGTCTGCGGGAGGGTGACTTACAGCTGCGTCCAGAGCTCAGAAGGTCCCTGCACTCCCTCCAAGGCTCTGAGAGGCTGCTTTCTGGAGCAGTGGGGGCAGCGGGGCTCCTCCTGGGGCAGCCCCAGACTCAAACAGCAGGGCTTTCCCTGTTGGGCATCCCGGCCCAGCGAGGCAGCCCCCGCCCTCATGGTCAGGCAAACTGGCCGGTGTGTCGGGCTTTCCAGGAAAGGGGAAGGTCACCGTCCCCCACCCTGCCCCAATGCAGAGCCTGGCTGAAGACACCAGAGCATCCCCAGCCCTGGCATCTTGGGGGACCCGGGGGAGGCACGCATCTGAGGGAGGGGCCTGAGCTTTGCAGCCTCAGCTTCCAGCTCCAAGAACAGGGACGTCATCACCCCAGACGGACTGTAACCCAGCGGCCTCATGTCACCAGGCCTGGGCCGGGGAGCTGCCTGCGCCCCAGCAGATGGGGGAGGGGGCTGGGCTCCCGAGAGGGGCTGCAAGGGGGCACAGGGCAGGGAGGCGGGGAGAGGGCTGCCTTCCAGGAGGCACTGCGTTTATTCCCGGAGGATGGGAGGGCGCTCAGACGGTGAGTGAGATGAAGCTGTTGTAGCGCTGGATGTTCCTCTTGAGGATCTCGGAGCAGGGCCCCAGCACGCGCTCGAAGCGGGGTCGGTCCAGCTTCACGCACTTGAGGGGCCCCCGCGCCACCACCGTGGCCGCCCGGGGCCGATTCAGGAGCAGCGCGATCTCCCCTAGGGGTGGGGGGCGTCAGGGCTGCGGGCATCAGGGTGCCCTCCCCAGGGTTCGGCGCCCAGGATGGGCATCGGGGTGCCCTCCCCAGGGGGACCCCTGAGCCCCCACCCAGGCCCTGCTGGGGCCCCGTGCTCACCAAAGTAGTCAGAGGGCCCGAGGCGTCCAACCTCCACGTACTCCTCGCTAGGGGACCGGCGCTGCAGTACCGAAGCCGTGCCCTGCGGAGGCCAAGGGCACATGAGGTTCGGCCAGCCAGGGCTCAGAGGGCAGGGTGGGGGTTCCTGGGCTCACCCGTGAAGGCGCTGTCCGCAACCCCCTCCTGCCAGCTCCACGCACCCCCACCTGGAGCAACGTGCAGGCTCCGGGAGCCATGCTCAGCGCAGGGCACACCCCGGCCACCCCCCCGGGCCAGGCACCGGCAGAATCTAGAGCCACCTTTTGGGCAGCACTCATCCCAGCCGACCTTGGCCTAAGTCTCGAGGACAGTAGTGTGGCTTGGGGGTCGCACTCCCCACGCAGGGCTGGCCACCTCAGAGGCCCGCAGACGTGTGTGCACCTAGGCCTGTCCTTGCCTCCTGTTTGGTGGTCTCGGTCGGACCCTCTTGGGGGGACCACAGCTGCCACAGTTCCAGGAGTCGCCAAATAACTCCCCCATGCCATCCCAGGAAAACCTTCTGGAAGCTCCGGGCACCCTCCCCTCACACCTCACTGGTCAGAGCAGGTCATGAGCTCACCTGCAGCCAGTGTGATTGACCCCCCTCCCCAAGCTCTGCCCTGCCCGCTCAGGACAGGGGTGAGGCCTGGGGCAAGGAAACGCATGGGCTCAGCTTGGCCACCGCTCTGCTTCTCACTTGTCTCCCCCACGCAGCCCCCCAACCTCGTGGGGACCCTGCCCGGATCTCTGTCTTCTCTGGAACCCGCGAGTCCCCCACGGTCACTTCAGCATCTCTCCTGGTCACGCGTGGACCAGCCCGTCTTATGATCCACGCAGGCTGATGAGATGAAATCAGTTTCCACTGGGACAGATGGACAGAGCTTTCCCACCACGGCCTTGACATGGAGGCTCAGAGGACCGAGGTCATAACAGACCCTCCACGCTGGACGGTGTGAGCCTGGACGCACAGAAAGATACTCGGGGGAGCCCCAAACAAGCCGAACCGACAGGGAAGAGGCCGGCCCCCTGCCAGGTCCTCGCACGTCCGGACTGCAGGCCTGTGGCCACGGAACACATGTCCCTGGCAGGGCGCATGCGGCACCAACTCTTCCCACTGCCACAGCCCACCTCCACCAGGGAACGTCTGCCACGGGCACCCAGGGCGGCTGGGCTATGGGACAGGGCCACACACCCCGGGGTGCCCGTGACAGCTGTGGGTCGCCGCTTCATGAGGCAGGGAAGCCCCGCAGCGGCCCCGGGGGTCTCTGTTACAGCAGCCAAGGCCGACCAGCCGCTACCCCTGGGCCCTGATGCAAAGGCAGGCAGTCCCTGTCCTGGGAATGCACAACCAGGAAGCCCAGGGAGCGGGGTGAGGGAAACGCGCATATGGACTCGGCCAGCAAGGCCCAGCGTTCCCACGACATGGGCCCCGGGCATGCCCAGCACACGCCCGGCTCTTCCCAACCCAGAGAGACCATCGCGGGCCCAGAGCTGCCGGCTGGTCCGAGCTCCTTTCCCAGACAGCAGAGAAGGCAGCACAGACGCCCTCCGGGGACCAAGCACCGGAACTCTGGGGGCTGGAAAAACATACTTGCCAGGATCCAGATCATATTCCCCAAACTGCTCACTCACTGATTCTAGCCCAGCTCTAAAAATAAATCGGGTCACATAGGAGTCGGCCCGGGAAGACACACGAGAAAAATGTCCCTGCCAGAGCCTGGGGGAGACGGGGTTATTACAAGAGACCCGTTTTCCTTGAAACATTTTTCATTTTCTAAATTTTACTACAGAGTCGAAACCCAAATCAACTCTGATTTTGACAACGGGCACACGTGACCTTTATGAGATAGGAAGCAGCCAAGGTCGAGGGGGATGTGCTTGTTGAAGCAGTGCCTCGGGCTTCCTGCTCCCCAAAAACGCCCCCCAGCCTGGCCCAGAGCCCCCAACAATGCAGGTGATGGCCGTCGGGAATCGCGGTTCTGGCCGTGGGGGCTGCACCCAGCGAGGCAGGTAGGGCAGCCTCACCCCCAGGGACCCGCTATCCTGCAGGCCATCACCCAGGCCTCTGACTTGTGAGCCGGGTGCCGCTTAAAGACTAAGAAAAATGACCAGCGAGGACCAGCAGATGCAGGCACCCCCAGAACTCTGGGGGGACAGAGCAGACGGGTCAGGGCTGGGGGCTGCCAGCCCCAAGCCTGAGGCGCAGCCCCAGGGGGTTCAGGGTTTGGGACTGGGCAGACAGCGCCCAGGGAGAGAGACGCCCCCACCCAGGCTCCCAGCGGCTGGACGCAGAGTGGAGTCTGTCACAACCCTCGTGCGCATCCAGCCCGGCTAGGGAAGGGACACACGTGCATGCAGCGTGCAGGGTGAACCTGAGCCCCGGCCCGTCTTGCAGTGAGCACTCGGGCTCAGGGCCCTGACAGCAAGTTCAGGGAGAGGAAGCGCTATTTAAACAGAAAGAAAGTGTGACCGTGTCGGTCGCTCGGCCGCATCTGACTCTTAAGGGCCCCGTGGACGATACACCGCCAGGCTCCTCTGTCCCTGGGACTCCCCAGGCAAGAACACTGGAGTGGGTGGCCATTCCCTTCTCCGGGGATCTTCCCGACCCAGGGATTGAATTGGGGTCTCTTGCATTGCAAGCAGATTCTTTATCTTCTGAGGCACCAGGGAAATGCACTTATTTAAACAAATACATATTTTGAAAGAAACAACATCACGGCCATAAACCGGAACCGGCATCGCTTCCCGCAAATTGAAGGGGGACTGAGAGAAGGAGCACAGGGTGCGGACACAGGAGGGCGTGGGGACGCGCCAGCCCCACCTGAGGCGCCCCCAGTGCGGCCTGGGCCAGCTCTGCACGGTTCCCACAGTTCAGGCCTGGCTCCTCCGCGTGCTGGCCATGGTCTGGGGAGAGCCTGGCACCGCCCAAGCCTCAGCTTCCTCATCTGCAGGACGTGCAGGCTGCCGGCCACTGCCAGACGCAGGGAGCCAGGCGCACAGGCCCACGGCAGCCTGGCTGTGACTGGGCGAGGAGCCGCCTTCGAGCCACCCTGCTCCCGGCCAGCGGGCAGCAGAGGAGGTGGGGGCTGACACTCCCACAGGCCGACTCGTCCAGGACGGCTTGTCTGCAGGCTCTTCCTCGGCCAAAACGGGCATCTGTACGGCCACGGTCTGTGCCCGCTGCTTATCTCTGCCCCTCTGGTGCCGGGGAGAAAACGGGTCCTCGGGATCCACGTCTGTGGTCTGGGAACGCCACTGCCTCGAGGACCAGGGAAAGCAGAGCCAGACAGCTCACAAGGGGATGTGGTCAGGTCCCCCCACCCCTGATATACGGCAGTGCACGGAGCTCCTTGGTATCCACCCAGAGGGTGAGGCTGAAGTCACGAACCCACAAAGACCTGCACAGAGACGCTGGGAGCAGCTCCCGTCTTAAGTGTCCAGACCTGGAAGCAACCAAGGTGCCCTTCCGTAGGTAACAGATACACAGACTGGTGAAGGACAGGGGAGCCCCGCGTGCTGCCATCCGTGGGGTCCAAAAAGTCAGACACAACTGAGCGGCTGCACACCACCAACATCCAGATTGTATTCAGCACTAGAAACAAATGAGCCTTCCAGCCCTGAGGAGCCACGGGGACACGCGCCCGCAGGCCACCGGGTAAAGGCCTCAGACCCCGTGATTCCAGCTACAGGACCGCCTGGAAAGGGGAGCTGGGGACGCTAAAGAGCTGGGCGCCACGTGGGAGCACCAGAAAGGCAGGGACAGCGTGAGGCCTCTCCTGGCAGGAAGGCCGCTCGTGTGACACGGTGGCGGCCAATGCGCGCCTGAGCGCCCGAGCTGGGCCACAGGGACGCGTGCAGGGAGGCCCACCGCCTGGTGGGGCTGCCTGGTGGGGAGGCTGTGCAGGGCGGACCTCCGTACCTTCCCCCCATTTTGCTGTGAACCGAAGCCGCCCTTCAGAGACGCAGAAAGGACGCAGCCCGGATGGGAGCCCTCCGCTGCTTGTGACCGAACCAGCAGGAAGGACAGACAGCTGAGTGGGCGGGGCGGATGGACACGCGGGCAGATGGCGCTCGGCCCAGCCGGCCTTCTGGAAAAACACTCGTCTGGTTCAGCCCAGAAGCGGACCTTCTGGACCTTCCTGCTGCCTTTTGGACCAAGACAGCCATGCTCTGACACCGACCTCGGGCTCTGCTCTCTCCCTGGACAGGAGAGTCTGGCACCAACCGCAGCGGGACCACGCAGATGTGGGCCGCCCTCGGGCACCTCCCTGTGGGGACCCTGCGGCTGAGCCACGAAGGATATCACCTGGCGGAGGGGAGGGCCAGGGTGAGCTGTCAGACAGGCCCATGGTTGGGGGGGTCCAGGACAGGCAGACCCCCAGGCCCACAGGAGGCCCCTCAGGAGCCGGGAGTCCCGAGCAGGACCGCCGCCGTCGTCCAGCTCATGAGAAGCCCAGGCAGCTGGACACAACATCCCTGCCTTTGCCGGGGGGCTCAGCGGGCGTCCAAAGCCCTTGTCTGTAGTGCATGGGTCTGGTCTGACCTACCCTCCGCGCCTGCCCTCCATGGCCTCGGGCCCGAGGTTCCTCTGGACATCCTGCCCCACCTTCCCCACTAGGAGGACTTCCACTCACACGTCCGCACACAGCCCACCGAAACCTGGGGCCCGGCTCTACCCCCGCTGCCCCGTCTCCACGCGGGACCAGGGTGGGTCTGCAGCAAGCGGTTCTCCTGCCTCGATGAACACCCCACACGCAGCCCATCGGTGGCCATTGCCCTCGCAAGTCCACTGAGCCTCGGCCAGGAGTGTGGTGGCTTTCGGGGTTCTCCCTAAAAGTTCCCGAGATGACGGTGAAGGCAGAGCCCCCTCCAGAGGTGGCTTTGAAGTAGTCGCTCAGCAATCGCGTCAACGTCAGGGACGCTCACAAAAGTGGTTTGCAAAGAGAGGAGACACGTCCAACCTTGGGTTTCCATGGCAACGCCTCCTGGCTGTGGGAGCAGGCTGGAGGGAAGCGGCTCTGCCCAGCTGCCCGCAGGCCCCTGAGGCTCTGCCGCGTGGAGTCACCCACAGGGTGGGCTGCGTCAGGACTGGGGCCGGGCCCCGCCCTGTCCCCAAAGCCTTCCTGGGGGTAAACTGAGTCTCCAGTTTACCCATGCTCCTCGCAGGGCCCCGCCTGCCAGCCCCCTCCCTGGGGAGGCCCCCAGGCTCTGTCCTGCAGACGCTGCCAGGAGCCCCACGGCTCCCGCTGTTGGCGGCCAAGACCCCTCAGGCCACCAGGCGCTTCAGGCCTTTGGTGACTAGAAGGGGTCCCAGAGCAGTAGAGCTGCCTCGGACGCCATGTATAGATGCAGGCCAGGCCCCGGGAGACCCACTGTGCCTTCTGTCCTCATGTCCGAGCAGCCCCAGGTTGACGGCCACAGGCCTGCTCTGGACGCCAGAGAACATGCTGCTGGAGCGCTGGGGTCTGCTGTCCAAGGGGCTGGCAGGCCCCCACGGCCTCAGAGACGGCTGGTGTGACGCAGAGCCCAGAGACAAGGAGTGCCCGCCGCATGCCTGGCAGAGGCCCCGGGGCCCGTTGAGCCCCGGCTGGCACCCAGCAGGCATTGGTAATGACGCATCCAGTGTGTGCAGGAGCCAGTCGTCATGTCCGTGCAGGTGGGGGTCCCTGTCAGCGCCTCACACCTAGGACACAGCCCCCAGAGCAGCCCACACCCACCCAAAGAGCAGGGGGCAGACAGAGGCCTGGTGGAAGGCGGAGGTGAGCAGCAGTGGCACCAGGGGCAGCCTGAACCCGGCACGGGCTCAGGTCCACCCCAAGGGGCAGGGCCCCGCCAGTCCACATTCCCTGCCCCTTGGGGAGCTGGGGGCCCGGCCTCAAGGTCAGCGGATGTTGGTGTCAAGTGCATCAGAGAAACACCTTTGCAGAAACACCTGGAGACCCATGTTGGACCAGGCACCTGGGTCCTTCCCGGCACATCCACAGGGCAAATGTCCTTTCCTGTCTGGCTATCTGCTTTGTAGGCAAACACTGTACTGAATCGTACAAATGGGCAAACAGCCTGAATAAGGAATCTACTCAGACACTCCAGCACGTCCTCCAGAGGAATCAGGGCCATGGGGGGCTCAGGGGAGGACAGGGCTGGCATGGGGGGACACCACGCCGCCTCAGAGGTGGCCAGGGCCACATGCAGGAAACATGGCGTGAAGCTGCGGACGCTCCGAGCTCACCTTTCAGTTCTGAGTCCGTGACACCTGCAAACCCTGAGGTCCCACTGTGACTTCCCCAGTTTGGTGGATCACAGAGGAAAAGCGAAAAATATCCAAGTTGCCAAGGAGACCACTTCAAATACATCGCACAACGCTGTGAAAGCTGTACCTTCCGAGGGGGTTGGATTACCCTCCGGGGCCAGCACAACCACGGTTCCTGGCAGTCAGCCCCCCACGCCCTTCCCTGACCCCCACCATCCCAGTCAGTGGGGGGGCCCTCAGTCACACAGCCGAGCTCCCACAGAGCCCGGAGTCGCTCTCCCAAGGCCCCCTTGGACAGTTTTCGTGAAGGAGGCATCAGGGCCCCCAGGGAGGCCCTGCCCCGCCCAGCGGCACCTCCTGCTGCATCTGCTGGGAGCCTGCTGTCTGGAACACAGACCACACCGTGGCGCCAGGTGTGCCCCCTAAGACGACCATGGAACTCGGCTCTGATGGCCTCTAATGGAAGTGCTGAGAAACACCCGGCCCCGGAGCAGCGGAGACAAGCGGTCAGCACCCACCCGCATTTCCAGCTGAAGGGCATCAACCCAACGGAAGCAGAGCTCACACCACTCACACTGCTCATTCGCCCACACGCGTGCCCACACACAGCGACGCCCCACAGCGAGGGTCCCGTGCAGTGGAGCCTCCGGGGCCCACCACCTGCTCTCCGCGAGTCCTTGGGGAGGGACAGCCCCTCGTGGGCGAGGTCAGACTGCCCGCCCGCGGGGCACACCCCGAAGCCCCCGTTGCCATGGTCCCCGTGGCTCCACGAGGACCCCCTCAACTCCAGCTGTCACAACTTTGTGGTTTCTCTGCCCGTGGCCTTGGACCCGACGGGCAGCCCTTGGCCCCAGAGAACAGCTCACATCCCCTCAGCCTCTAGACCTTAAGAACTGAGGCTGCAAACTCAACGGCCTGCAAGTGAGTGCAGAGCCCAGAGCAAGGCACGGTGGCGGGTGAGGAGCGGGCGGGGTGCACTGCCTCCGGGAGCGTGCACAAACCCGTGTCCATCAAGTCGGTGCTGCCATCCAACCATCTCATCCTGTCGGCCCCTTCTCCTCCTGCCCTCAATCTTTCCTAGCATCAGGGTCTTCTCCAGTGAGTCAGTTCTTCGCATCAGGTGGCCAAAATATTGGAGCTTCAGCTTCAGCATCAGTCCTTCCAATGAATATTCAGGACTGATTTCCTTTAGGATGGACTGGTTGGATCTCCTTGCAGTCCAAGGGACTCTCAAGAGTCTTCAACACCACAGTTCAAAAGCCTCAATTCCTTGGCGCTCAGCCTGATTTTTAAATATTGACAATTCAAATGTTTAAAAAAGAAAACACACAGTGCAGGCTGGTGCACACCACACCCCTCCTTGGCTGTGTTCAGAGAATGTGAGTAACTTTCTGCTAGAATGTCCCCCAGAAACCATGAGCCACACCCCGGTGTGTCTGCAGACTCACAGGAGGATATAAGCGTAGAACAGGTACCTGGAGGCACCACAGCACCCTCAGAGTCCTGCGAGGAAGGCCCTGGAAGTGCTCCGAGTGAAGCTGAGGTTTCCACCCAAGGGCTGACCTCTGGCGCCAGCAGGCGGGGAGCCTCCTGTGAGGTCACAGCCGGGGCCGGAGCCGACACGCGACATGTAGCCGACACCTCTTGGTCTACGGAGCGGAGACCTCACTGGCAGGAATTGTAATTTGTTCTGCCTGGGGTTCTTTCCCTTTCTTTCAATAAACATGATTGTCGAATGAGTCACCCGCCCCAGGACAAGAAGGCTGCCTGTGGACGGCTCCCCGGCCCGGGGGCTCCGGTGTGCCTGGCGCGTGGACCAGAAGGCGGCCAGGGCCCCAGTTCCGGAGTGCACACTGTGAAGCTCGTGTCCGCCCTGTCGAGACCCTCCCATGGTGGTTCTCCGGTTCTCCCATGGGAGCAGCCGAGCAAGCAGCAGGAAGAACCGCAGGCACTCTCCCGGTAGGGGCTTCTGCAGGAGTCCAGGGCAAGCCCCCACAGGACCCCCTGGGTCACGGGGTGAGCATCTGGCCCGAGGCACAGAAGGGGCCTGCCCGCAGGAGGACGCACGCTCTCACCCACAGCAGCAGCCGGGGAGCCCCCTTCCGCTGTTTCAAACCGAGGCGGCGGCTCCAAGTTCGGGGGTGCTGGCTGCCTGTCCCCGGGTTGCGCCTTCTCTGCGCTGCCCCCAGGCAGGCCCAGCTCTCCCTGGACAGCTCAGGGACCCTCTCTCGGCCCCCGCAGAGCTGCGGGCGCCTGATCTCCGAGGGCAGTGCGCCGGGCTGGAGCACGTGCTTTCCCGGCGGACGGGCGACAGAAACTCCCCACCAGGAGGCCCGGCGCAGTAGGAAGAGAGCCAGAATCACATAGTTTAGAGCCTGCGTCACAGTGAGGGCCCTGCGGCCAGGCGCCCCCCCCCCGTCCACCCCAGGGCGGCTATGGCTCCTCCCCAGGGAGCCCGGCCCCAGGTGGGGGGACGCGCGGCCCCGCAGCTGCCCGTGCCCGTCAGCGGCAGGCCGAGCGTGGCTGCCACGGATTACGGCGGAGCCAGCTGTCACCGCGGGGGGAGGGCGATGGGCTGGCCGGTAACTCACTTGGGCCCAGGTGGGGGAAGCTGGCGCCCACCTCTCACACCAAATTCGACCGGGGACCACGGCCGGTTCACACGGCTGTGAGAAGCCACGCGGGGAGAACCCCCTGGGCCCCCAGCTCACACGCTCCCCCTGCGAGGACGCACACACACCCCCCAGGTCCCATTCGGGGCAGCCCCTCCCCTCCCTTGACTGAGCCTGGCCCCCCAGCCTCGCCCATGCGCCTGGCGTGTCTGGTCTCTGCAACATCTGCACGGGGTGGGCCCAGGGGAGAACCCGCAGGTCCCCAGGGCGAGGACATCGGTGGGGGCTCAAGGCCGCTGTCCACATGGCCGATGGAGGCGGTGGGCATGGAGCGCCAGGCCGGGGGGCAGCGGGCCCAGGGGGTGGGGGGGCGCGTGCAGACCAGGCCTCACCCCTGACCCTGCAGCACCCCCGGCTGGGGCCCTAGCACAGAGCCCCCCGCCCACCCGAGCTGGACTCACCTCCGTGATGATGAAGAAGTCGTCCCCGGGCTCCCCCTGGACCACAATCTTCTCTCCGTCTTCAAACTGCACGGGCTCCAGGGCGTCGGCCACTGTGAGACGCTCCCACTTCTCCAGGGACGCTGAGTGGGGACATGGGGGGTCAAGGGAGGCCGGGGGGTCCCGGGGGCCAGCGCCCCTACCCAGACCACCTCAGGAAACACCCACATGGCCAGGCCTCGGGGGGACGAGGCTTTGCCAAGTCACAGGGATGAACAAGATGGCACATTTCTGTGCAGGAGGCGCAGGCATCTCCACGAGTGAGCTGGGGCCAGGAGGCAGACGCGGCCCAGCAGGCGGGTGGGGACGCAGCACCCAGACCAACCCTGGCCACGTCAACCGCAGGTTCAACACGAACACCGCGAACGGGAGGCAGTGGGCAAGAGTCCAGTGAAACGTGGGGTCAAACGCTTTTATCTTCGAGAGAACAGAGCTGCCTGGATTTTTGCAAACAATATAATTGCAGCTCAGCACTCAGGCTGCTCAGGGGTTTAAATAATTCAGAGGCTGAAGCAGTCGCTGTTTATAAAACACCGTTCAGCGACCCCAAAGAGCACACAACTGAGTTTATATTGTGACAGAGGCGCCGAATACCTTTTGTTATTTTAGGTCAAGACACTGCACTCCAAAGGCAAGCTTAATGCTTGCAAGTTCTGTGCCTCCCGTGCTCCCTCACGCCTCCCCTCCCCATCATCATCCGCTCTCAGCCTTCTGGAAGGAAAAGCATAATAACAAGCTCCTTTTATAAGAAATAAATGATCGCCTGATCGTTTCTTAGTCTAAGAAACTTCTCTGGCCTGCACTCACCAGACACGCTTAGGCATCAGCCGCGAAAACACAAAGCAGACCATCCATCTTAGGTCTCGCCTACGAGCGGGATTTCTCAGCTTGAAAACGCCTGCCAGGGCCGCGCGTCACAAAGGACAGGCTTCTGACCTACTGCAGGCTGCAGCGGCTTCGGGTGGGGGGTGGGGCGGTGGGGAGCCCCTGGCAGCACGCTGCCCGCCAGCCGGCGCCCCAGGCAAGAGCTGCCCCACGATCCACGCCCTGCACCCACAGGAGGCAGCGGACCACCGCGGGACCACAGGTGACTCTGGTGGGGTCACGGTCTGTGCCCGTGAGGAGACCGATGCCAGTAAATGAGTGGTGCTCGGGCTCCTTCCAGGGCGACGAGAACCTCTGACTCTATAGCCTCAGGCTCGGGAAGCTCACTTCCTCATGTCTGATCAGCAGGTTTTTCTATTATGCTTGAGACCTTGAACATCCCGAGGTTGGAGAATCAGGGCTTCCTCCCCGACGATGCAAATCCCGGGAGAGAAGTGTCGGGAGAAGCCGGTGGGAGACTCCCTGGCCCTGACCTCCGAGGTGGACGCTTCGGGGCACTTTCGCTGTGCTCAGCTCCCTGGGCTCGAGGTACAGACGGTCAGCCCATGTGGGGTCACCCCAACGCCACCCTTCTGGGGGAGTCCCAGTGCTGCCGGGGAACGTGGTGGAAGCCCCACAGGAGACGCCGGAGGTGCCCGAAAGGCACCCCCAGGCACAGCTGAGCGAGGGGCAGGCACACCTGCTGGGAAGGGACCCACCGGGGTGATGCTTCAGGAGGATGCGGCCCTCCGGCCCCGCTCCCAGCTACGGCCCTCTGGCTCTGAGCCCGACCCGCTCCCCTCCCGGGAGACCTCGCGTCCCTGCCCTGGCCTGCAGCCTGCTTCTTCCCCAGGAAACGGGGTCAGGGCGTCTCTACTCCCCCCACGAAGCCCGAGGAGCTACAGGGCTGCCCTGGGCAGGCCTGCCACGGCCGCCCCCAGCAGGGACCTGCCTGCCCCCACCGCTCACAGCGCCCAGGGCCCTGACTCCACAGTCGTGCCCTTCCCGCTGTAATGTGGAAAAAATAATCAGAAAATTGGAACGGACGACACAGGCAGCATCTGTCCTGAATGGAATCGCAGAACCACTTGGCCACGATCGTTTCGGAGCTGCTCCTCACAGACACGCTGACAAGACCCAGCTCCTTTGTCTCAGCCTGAGCTCACGCTCCTTCCCGAGGCTGCGACTACTAAGGATTTGGTGGAGTTTCCTCTTCACTCTAAAGGGTTTGGTTAGTTTCTTCCCATCGGTGGTCTCACACGTCCGGACACGTGTTGGCGTGCGGAGGCCTCGTCCACGGGCTTCCCCAGAGGTGGACCTGCGCCACGGACACCCGGCGCAAGTCCCTTCCCGTGACGACAGCTTCAGGCTCTTTCCATCTCCTCGTCACTGTGGGGGTTGCTGAAAGGACCATCCACATCCATGTCCCTGTTTCCTTATTAACCATTTTAAAAACTGAAGGATAGTTGATTTTTATCCATCTTCCCTGGTGGCTCAGATGGCAAAGAACGTGCCTGCAATGCAGGAGACCTGGGTTGGATCCCTGGGTGAGGAAGATCCCCTGGAAAAGGGAAAGGCTACCCACTCCAGTATTCTTGCCTGCAGAACCCCATGGACTGTATAGTCCATGGGGTCACAAAGAGCTGGACACAACTGAGTGACTAACAGTTTCCTTTCATAACTGATTTATACTGCTGAGTTTCAGCTGCATAGCAGTGATTCAATTCTTTTTCTAAATATTTTCCTTTATAGGTTATTACAAGATGTTGAACATAGTTCCCTGTGCTCTACAGCAGGACCTGTTGGTTATCTGCTGCTGCTGCTGCTGCTGCGTCACTTCAGTCGTGTCTGACTCTGCGTGACCCCATAGACGGAAGCCCACCAGGCTCCCATGTCCCTGGGATTCTCCAGGCAAGAACACTGGAGTGGGTTGCCATTTCCTTCTCCAATGTGTGAAAGTGAAAAGTGAAAGTGAAGTCGCTCAGTCGTGTCCGACCCTTAGCGACCCCACGGACTGCAGCCCACCAGGCTCCTCCATCCATGGGATTTTCCAGGCAAGAGTACTGGAGTGGCTTGCCACTGCCTTGTCGGTCATCTAGTCTACGCATAGTGATGTGTGTCTGCTAATCCCTATTTCCCTCCCGCCCCACCCCCGCTACACCCTCTGGTAACCATGTTTGTTTCCTCTGTCTGTGAGCAAATTTCTGTTTTGCAAATAAGTTCATGTTTTAGTTTCCACTATAAGTGATGTCATACGGCGTTTTTCTTTCTCTTTCTGATTTTCTTCACTTAGTACGATACCCTCCAGGCCCATGAATGTTGCTGCAAATGGCGCCACTTCATTCTTTTTATGGCTGAGTAATACTCCACTGGGGCTTCCCTGGTGGCTCAGAGGTTAAAGCATCTGCCTCCAATGCGGGAGACCTGGGTTCAATCCCTGGGTCGGGAAGATCCCCTGGAGAAGGAAACGGTAACCCACTCCAGTATTCTTGCCTGGAGAATCCCATGGACGGAGAAGCCTGGTAGGCTACAGTCCACAGGGTCGCAAAGAGTCGGACACGACTGAGCGACAGAACGGAACGGAACGGAACACTCCACTACATACACACACACCGCATCTTCATCCACTCATCGCCGATGGACACGTCTTTGCCACCGTGACGAGTGATGCTGTGAACACAGGGGCACGCGCATCGTTTTTATTATAGTTTCGTCTGGATGTATGCCCAGGAGTGAGGCTGCTGGGTCATGTGGCAGCTCTATTTTTAGTTTATTGAGAGACCTCACACTGCTTTCTGTCGTGGCTGCACCAGCGTACAGTCCCACCGGTGTGTGGGAGGGTCCCCTTCTCACACCCGCGTCTGACGTTGTCTGTAGGCTGAGGATGGCCGTCCCGGCCAGTGCGAGGCGGCGTCTCCCTGTGGTTTTCCTTCGCATCCCTCTGATGATTAGCAAAGCTGGAAGCGTCTTTTCCGTGTGCCTGTTGGCCATCTCCTCATCCTCTCTGAAGAAACGTCTCTGGAGATCTTCTGCCCGTTTTTGATTGGGCTGCTTGTTTTTTTATGTTGAGCTCTATGAGCTGCCTGCATATTTTGGAAATTCATCCTTAGTCTATTGCATCATTTACAAACATTTTCTCCCAGTGTGTAGGTTGTCTTTTGATTTTGTTTATGGTCTCCTTTGCTCTGCAAAAGCTTTCAAGTTTAATTAGATCCCATTTGTTCATTCTTGTTTTTATTTCCATTACTCTAGCAGATGAAGCCAAAAAGATACTGCTCAGATTTATGTCAGAGAGTATTCTGCCTATGTTTTCCCCTAGGAGTTCTACTGTATCTAGTCTGACATGTGGGTCTTTAATCCATTCTGAGGGGTTTGGTAGGTGCTGTTAGAGAATGTTTTGATGTCATTCTTTTTTTAGGACTTGTCTGTTTATGCATCTTTGGCTGGCTGGGTCTCTGCTGCCTTTGCTTGGCTTTTCTCCGGCTGCGGTGAGCGGGCTTCTCACTGTAGCTCCTCTCGTTGAGGAAAGCAGGCTCCGGCTCCACGGCTCTCAGGCTTCAGTCCTCCCGGCTGCGGCTCTGGACACAGGCTTGGTAGCTGCGGCTCTGAACAGAGGCTCAGTAGCTGTGGCTCTGGACACAGGCTCGGTAGCTGTGGTGCACGGGCTTGGTTGCCCTGCGGCGTGTGGGATCCTCCTGGACCAAGGATCGAACCTGTGTCTCCTACATTGGCAGGCGGAGCTGCCAGGGAAGCCCTAGCTCCCCCTCTCACAGGCAGCTGCCCACTTTCCCAGCCGCGTGCTGAGGGGGCTGCCCCTTCTTGCCCCCTTGCCGCCCCAGCGCCCCAGGAGCTACACCTTTCCTCTCCGTCTCAGCCCACAGGTTCTTAGACAAGGAGGCTGAGCCTCACTTGCCACCCACACCCACAAGCCCGCGTCCAGCCTGGGGCTGAAGGCTGAGAGGTTCCCCCAGGAACTGTTTCTGGACGGTGATTCCCCAGGGCCTCAGCTCTGAGCCGACACTTTCCCCAGCAGGTTGCCCTCCTGGCCCTTAATGGGAGCTGCTCGACACACCCCTACACTCCGACTGGTTAAAACGACATGCAATTCCCAAGTGCCACACACAGGCGGGGAGACTCCACACTGCTGGGTGACTGGGCCAGGACAACGGCGCTCCATCCTGAACCTCAGAGCAAGGTCCAAACAGTGAAAAGACGCTGCTGGGGGGCCTTGGTGACACTCCCCAGCATGAGTGGGGACGCGGCTGACGTGTCTGTCAGACCCCAGGACAAGAAGAGCAGGGGGGGATGCCCACAGAGGAAACCCCCAAACAGGTCAGGAAAGACACCCAACACAGGGGCCCCTGTGAGACCTCCAGACAGACCAGCGTGGGGAGAGCGGCTCCAATGGTGGACAGACGGAAACACACAGCACGGAGGGATGGAGGCAGATACACGACAGTGCGTGTGCACGTGTTCACAGAACCCACATGCCTGCACGCACAATCAATGTGTGTGTGGTGTGTGAGCACGCGCGCGTGTGTGTGTGAGCACACGTGTGTGTGGTGTGAGCACTGCACATGTGTGTGCGTGTGTGAGCACGTGCGTGTGTGGTGTGTGAGCACGTGCGTGTGTGTGCGTGTGAGCACACGCGTGTGTGTGGTGTGAGCACACGTGCATGTGTGTGGTGTGTGGACGCGCGTGTGTGTGGTGTGTGAGCACGTGCATGTGTGTGGTGTGAACACGCACGCGTGTGTGGTGTGTGAGCACGCGCAGGTGCCCGGGCGAAGCAGCGCATGGCAGGCACACACCCAGGATGGAGACCTGGGGGGGCCCTACGCGTGTGTGTGCATGTGTGAGCACGCGCGTGTGTGTGGTTGTGAGCACGCGCGTGTGCCCGGGGACGCAGCGCTCGGCGGGCACACACCCAGGATGGAGACCTCAGGGGGCACTGCGCGTGTGTGTGCACATGTGTGTGCACGTGTGAGCACGCGCGTGTGCCCGGGGACGCAGTGCTCAGCGGGCACACACCCAGGATGGAGACCTCAGGGGGCACTGCGCGTGTGTGTGCGTGTGTGTGTGCATGTGTGTGTGTGTGCACGTGTGAGCACGCGCGTGTACCCGGGGACGCAGTGCTCAGCGGGCACACACCCAGGATGGAGACCTTGGGGGGCACTGCGCATGTGTGTGCACGTGTGTGTGCACGTGTGAGCACGCGCGTGTACCCCAGGCCACAGCACTCGGCGGGCACACACCCAGGATGGAGACCTCGGGGGGCACTGCGCGTGTGTGTGCGTGTGTGTGTGTGTGCACGTGTGTGTGCACGTGTGACCATGCGCGTGTACCCGGGCCACAGCGCTCGGCGGGCACACACCCAGGATGGAGACCTCGGGGGGCACTGCGCGTGTGTGTGCGTGTGTGTGTGTGTGCACGTGTGTGTGCACGTGTGACCATGCGCGTGTGCCCGGGGACGCAGCGCTCGGCGGGCACACACCCAGGATGGAGACCTCGGGGGGCACTGCGCGTGTGTGTGCGTGTGTGTGTGTGTGCACGTGTGTGTGCACGTGTGACCATGCGCGTGTGCCCGGGGACGCAGCGCTCGGCGGGCACACACCCAGGATGGAGACCTCGGGGGGCACTGCGCGTGTGTGTGCGTGTGTGTGTGTGTGCACGTGTGTGTGCACGTGTGAGCACGCGCGTGTACCCGGGCATGCAGCGCTCGGCGGGCACACACCCAGGATGGAGACCTTGGGGGGCACTGCGCGTGTGTGTGCGTGTGTGTGTGTGCACGTGTGTGTGCACGTGTAAGCACGCGCGTGTGCCCGGGGACGCAGTGCTCAGCGGGCACACACCCAGGATGGAGACCTTGGGGGGCACTGTGCATGTGTGTGCACGTGTGTGTGCACGTGTGTGTGCACGTGTGTGTGCACGTGTGAGCACGCGCGTGTACCCGGGGACGCAGCGCTCGGCGGGCACACACCCAGGATGGAGACCTTGCTGAGGAACTCCTCGTACATCCTGCGCTTCCTCAGCGTGCTGCCCTGTGGGGAGGAGACAGAGAAGCATTCAGAGGGCTTCACGCTCAACCCCGCCCACGCTCCCCAAATCCCCACGTGACCCTGAACCCCTAAAAGGAGGCCCTCGGGGCATTCCGTGTCCCGCAAGCCCCTCAAGCGAGCAGGGGTCTGAGTGGCTGCCGCCACGGGGCCCAAACCACCCACTCCCCCCAGGGGCTCAGGGGACACACAGCCTCACCCAGACTCACGTGGGTCACCACGAGGCCGACCCTCAAGGGGCTTCAGAAGCGCTGGGCCCAAAGCCCACCCCTCACTAGATATCCACAGGCCCTGACCAGCTGCCCACCCAGAGCCTCAGTTTCCTCATCTGGACAATGGGGTATCCACAGGACTCCATGAAGGCTAGGTGAGCAAACATCAGTCAACCGGCCTGGTGAGGGGACCTCAGCCCTGCAGCCCCGGGGCTCCACCTCACCTCCCCATCAGCTCCCGTGACGCTGTGGTTCGGGGCCAGACCAGCACTGCAAAGGCAGCGTCTCAATTCCAGAATTCTGGAGGTTCCTGGCCTGCCCCCAAGAAGCCCAGAGACTCCCTGGGGCCCCTTCACCCGAAAGAGCTCCCACAGGGCTGGGATCCAAGACCCTCTCATAGCCGACCGAGAGGGCAGGGACCAGGCTCTGAAGCGCTCGGGGGTGGCCGTGCAGGGGATATGGCATCCAGGAGGTCGGTGGCAGAACCTAGGGCTCGTGGGGCCCTGCGTGTCCGCAGGCAGCAGGTCTGGACACTCACAGGGGCAGCTTGCTCAGCTCAGCACAGCCCCCAGCCGGAGGTGAGCCATCTCAGACCCCGCCGGCCCAGAGAAAGGCGTTTCTTTGAAGGATAATTTATATTCCCGCTGACCTCCTGGCAGCTACGCCTGCCCACTGGAATGCAGGCATGTTTGCCCGGCAACCCCAGACATTAAAGCCGCCACAACCGGCCCATCCGTCTCCCGCCACAGGACGACAGCTGGAGGCGGCCACCCGGGACCCTCAGGCGGGGAGACCCGCCTCCCAGGCCGACCAAGACGCCTCCCGTCGGAGCTCTCCTCCGGGGTGAGGCGGGGGGCCGGCCAGGACCCCCACCTGGGGGCTTGTCTGCCAGCAGCGCAGGGGGCTTTGTGCCTGGTGAGATGGCGCTACATGGACCCCCAGCGCCAGGACAGGGCCTGCCTGGGGCTATGGCGGGAGATGCCAGCAGGGCCTGGAGCCGCATCCCGAGCGCTGCTCACAGGGCCCAGGCCACCAGGAGGAGCAGGCCCTGGCCCCTCTCAGCTCTGCCTCCCTGGAACCTGCGGCCTCGGCCTGTTTCCATGTCTCTGTGCTGTGGTCCCTTCGGGCCAAGACTCCCTATATCCCCCACTCGGCACCTACACCTCGAGGCCCCTGCGACTCCTCCAGCCACCATCCATCACACGCCCCAGCACAGCAGAGCCGGACCCCACTGACCCCAACAGATGGGGGAGCAGATCGCACTTCCTGACGGCCCACCCCACTGCCAGCAAGGGGCACGCCCCTCCCCCAGCCCCGACCCCCTGGCACAGCCCAAGGCTACCCCAAACCCACTGGCCAGAGAGGCTCCTGCTGCTGCACCCCATGGGCCCAGGGGCAGGTCTGTCCTAAGACGGGAACCTAAAACGTCCATGCAGACCCCCTGCCCTGTCCCAGCCGCACGGTCTGAGCCAACCCTGAGGAGGACAGCAGAGTTCTGGTCAAAGTGCACACACCCCGGACGGCACCGCCCGAGGCCCCTGGAAGCTCCCGACCCCCAACCCCCGACCCCTGAGTCCAGAGCGCTCACAGCGCTCCTGCCTGCCGGGCACTTGGGGCACTGCTTGGGGGAGGGTGCGGACCTGCCAGGCTGAGGAGGCATATATGGTGGCTGAGGTGACTCTCCAAGCTGGACCGACTGCTCTGAGCGCCCTGACCCCTACACACGGAAGCCCAGCTGGCCCTGCAGCATGAAATGAAGCTCCCCATCACCTGACCAGCTCCCACGAGGAGTGGGCCTGAGAGCAGGGGCCCAAGCACGTGGGGTGGGGGCTCAGGACACGGCTCCAAGGGTCTCGGGTCACCCCAGGCGAGCAGAGCTCTGGAGTCCCTAGCCCAGCCCCTGCAACAAGATTCTACACGCATCAGCCCCAACTGGGGGCCTCACGTGACAGTCAGGGTGAACAAACGGTCCGGACACTTGAAGAAGAGAAGTCTGGGGGTGCTGGGTCCTGTCCGGGGCCCCAGGGGGGAAACCCCACTCTGCTCGGAAGTGGTGGGTGTGGCTGGTCTCACCGAGCTCCATCCATCCGTCTGTACCATGCAGAGCGGGGGCACATCCCGGACAGGCGTGCTGGGGTTCAGAGGTGGGTGGTCCTCTCCCTGGAGACACCAGCCCCCACCCGGCGTTCCCCACGAGAGTCCAGCTCAGAGTCCATTCATTGCACGGCAGGCGCACCTGCGTCCGCCCAGGCCGCGGTCTGATGCAGAAACGGACGCCGTCACGGACACTCCCTTCCGAGTGGGCCGCACTGTCATTTTCCTCCCGAAACGCAGGGCTCTGCCAGCTCTGGGCATGGCCGCGGCTATTCTTAGTGCCCAGGGATCCAGAATTAAAACAGAGGAAGCGCTGGCTGCCTTCGTGGTTTGGGAACTTCCCTGAATATAAGGTTCCAGGCACAGAAATCCCACAGCCAAGAACGGCTCAGTGTGGACGGCGGTAAAGGAACAATGGCTTATGCAACAGGGCCAGGTGCGCCGGAGCAGCCAGCACGGGGGAGGGTGCCCTCCGGGGGAGGCAGGACGGGGCAGGTTTGAGACGAAAGAGAGGGGGCCGCATTCCATGAGGACGCGCCTCGCTGGGCAGGGCAGGGCAGGGCCTCCGGGCACTAAAACAGCCCGTGCACATGGCGGGCGCCCAGTGGATGACCCCAGTGTGTGGATGAGAAGCTGCACAGAACAGAGGCCTCCAGGACTGAACTGGACACCCCCCAGTGCATCACAAAGGGCCAGGCGCTACAGTGGGACCCTCTAGAGGGGTCCCCGGGACAAGACCGCTGTGCACGGGCCTGTCCTAAACATCCCGGAGCTCCCCCAACCACAGCCCCCCGAAGCTGCAGGGCCCAGCTGGTCTTTGGGAGACAACCGAGGCCTAAGGGCCCGTGGCAAGGGCACATCCAGCCCCCGGGTCTCCCGGCAACGCGTCCCCTCGGTGACCTCCCTCCAGGCCGGCAGGACCCCTGGATCACAGGCCCACAGGAGTCAGTTCCGAGCAGACACCTTCCCCACCCGCTGGGGGCTGCCCTCAGCCCAGGCCCTCCAGCACCGCCCTGAGCAGCTCAGAAAAGCACCTGGGCCAGCGGTGTCCCCAGGGGAAGATGACAGCAAAGGAGCACGACTCCCCCGATGAGCCGGCACTCAGCTCCCAGGGGCCTCGGGCCAGGGACCTGCGCCACGAGGAGACTCCCCCAGACCAGCACAGCCGGCCAGGGCCTCCCGGCTCCCCTCACCACGCCCAATCCGGAAGGCCCGGGGAGGCCCCTGCCACTCCCCTGCCCACAGTCTTGGGGGCTCCCAGTGCAGTGGGAGTCTGAGTCCAGGACCCCTGGGGGCTGAAGGCCCAAGGACCCAGCCCTCCCACCACCGCCCCCTGCCCTGAAATCCAGCATCCTGGCCATCTCCTCACTGGTCCACACACACACCAGCCAGGCCTGCACTCCAGGGCCTCTGCAGCAGCTGCTCCCACTGCCCAGACACTCTCCTCCCGGACGGCCAAGGGCTCCCTGCTGCAGGCCTCTCTCAACACCACCTTGTCACAGGGAACCTTGGGAAGGGGGTCTTCAGGGCTTTCTGTAAAACAGTGGGCCCTGCCCCCACCTGCCCCTTCTGCTCTATCACCCTCTTTGGACACTGTCCCCAGGAGACATGTCTGCTCTGTCATCTCCTCCAGCAGCACGTCGGCGTCCCCATCCCCTGGCGGGTCCCAGCACGAGGACCAGGCAGGGCGTGTGCAGGGCGAACACTGAGGTCCAGCCGCCTCCGCCCAGGAACTCATCTGCAGAGCCTGCTGTGAACACTGGCCCTGTTGTTTCCAACAGCCCCACCACAGCAAGCACAAGGGTGCCCGCCTCCACCCGAAACGTGAGGAGGTGGCCACATGTAAGAAGGCCTAAAACGACTGTCGCGCAGTCAGGGAGCCGGGAGGCCTGCAGCCCAACGGTGGTCCTGCTGCCCCAGCAGACGCTGGGCTCCGCCCGGGAACTCACTCCACCCCCTTGAGGAAAGTTACCTTACGGTACAGAAAGGCAGCTGAAGCTCCAGTCATCACTACCACATTCCAGACCGTTGTAAGGAGAATGGGAAGGAAAGCAAAGGGGCTTCCCCAGCTGTCTGCCTGCCTTTGGGGTAAATTTCAAGAACCCCCACCCAACACCCGCCCCCTTCTCATCCCACCTCATCCCACCCAGACACAACCAACGTCCTGACGAGATGCTTGGTGGGTGTCAGACTCAACTGGTGCCCTCCCGGCCCTGGCGGAGCTCCCCCGAGGCACCGCTCGCTCGCTCGCTCACCATGAGGATACGCCGGTAGCTGTCCCGGTCAATGCCCCAGAGCTTCAGGTCCGTCTTGGCCTTCACGGTCGCTGCCCTGGGGGTGCCATAGATGAGGGCCAGCTCCCCAAAGCTCCCGCCTTCACTGATGCTGGTCACCCACTCTCCGTTCACGTACACCTGCAGGGGTCAGGGGACAGTGTCGGGGGCCTGGGGTCACCCACCCTCCGTCCACACACACCAGCAGGGCACGGGGACTGAGGGCTGGGGTCACACTGCCACTGGCTGCATGGGGAGCCCTCCACAGCACCCCCACACGCCTCGCAGGCAGTGGGACTCAGCTGTGCTCTGCCCTGCCCAGGACCAGCCAAGGTGCCCATCTCACACCCAGCCCTGCCTGGATAGAGGTTGGACAGGCACAAAGGTGGAGGTGCCAACAGTGCCGACCCCAGCCAGGCCCCGGCGGACGCACCACTCAGGACCCCCACCTCTCAGGCCAGGCCACACTCTGCTCCTCACCAGCCGAAGACGGCTGCCTGCCGGGCCCCGGGGTGGGGGCCACCGCACCAGGCGTCACCCTGCAGGGATGCTCGCACCCCACCCAGGCAACCCCTCCAACCCAGCCGCCTCGTTCACAAGCTGCCCTCCCGTCTGTCCCAGGCTCCACATAGCAGCCGGGCCCTTGCTCACCTCCACCTGCAGGCCCTGCAACCCAGGAGGAGCCAGGCCCCCGGAGTCCCCCAGGGCCCCCCGCCCCTCGGGCAGCGCCCAAGAGCCCAGGCCTGCGGTCAATGGGAGCGGAGGCCAGCGCCCAGGGCTGAGCCCAGAGGCGGACAAGGTCCCCTTTCAGCCGGCGAGGGCGGTGGCCCCGCACAGTGTCGCGACTATGCATTGACTGCAGGTCCGCGTCCTGCCAGAATGGCCCGGATTGTTCATTATGTGGATTCGCTTACTATCAACTAACACAACCTCTGTTCATCTCCTCGGTGTCAATGAGCTTAAAGAATGGCTCCCATTGGCAAAAAGCGTGCGTGTCGGGGAAGAATGGATTGCGACGAATCATGGAAGCAATTCTTATAGACTCAATGACACATTATCTTGCCCATAACTGAGGCTCAGAATCACCAGTCTGTGGGCGCCACGCCCGTGATGCTGCGTGCGGTGTGAGCAGGGTGGGAGAGCACAGGGTGTCGAGGGGACGAGACAACACGCAACCCTCCGGGGAGCCCCACAGGCGGGGAACTCCTCCCGCGAGCACCGGCCTGCCCTGCTGGCCCACACAACCCCGCCAGGAGCCAGAGGAGACACAGCAGCTCCCACGCAGCAAGGCCCGTCTCCCACAGGCAGGGCGCATATTCGCCAGGCTCTGCCCTGAGACCCTCTCCACTGGTGCGTCCCCAGAGCCTCCGGTTGTCCGAAAGGGACCAAAGTCCATGGAGGGGCAGTCATGGCGACCGGGGCCTGGCCCAGCTGGCATCCACACACGGGGCTCGCGTGTCTGCGGAGCCCTCTCTGCCTGGACACGACCCCATGTGTGCAGCGCTGAGCTCTCCCACCACCCAGGTCAGGCACTGAACGTCTCCGGGCACCAGGATCTCCCAGGGCCCTCCCGCGCTCCGTGCCCAAGGGTGCCCGCAGGCAGCTGGCCTGGGCCCCCACGCAGCCGAGCTGAGTGCTGGGTTTGGCCCACGGTATTCACACCACACCAGCACTACCGTGGGTGATGGCCGCCGCCCAGCCTCAGCTCTGATGTGGCCACGAACCTCCCCGCGGGCGACTCAGGGCCCTCCTCTCTCATGCGTGCAGCAGGGTGGGGACCCCCGGTCTGCTCCAGCTCACCCTCCCCCTTGGTGCCGGGTTGCCAGAGCGCCGCAGCCTCAGGGGAAGAAGGAGCCACTGCCTCGGGTGCCTGTGGGGCAGGCCGACTGCCCCATCACCCCCTAAAGAGAGAGGGCCCCCGGGAGCAGGGCAGGCGCTCAGCAGCCCCGCTTCCCCAGGATGCGCCCCAAAGAGGGGCAGGCAGCTGCCACTGCAGGGCACACCCCAGCAAGGGAACCTGGGCCGGAGCGCGTCCCTGGGGGCCATGTGGACCCCCTTCCTCACTGAGCCCCGACTGCATCCTCAGAGGCATCAGAGAGAAGCATTGTGTGAGCCGAGGAGGCCAGGCTGCCCCCCGGAGCACAAAGGCCCATCCTTCTCGGGACACTGGCTACTGTCAGCATGGCCGCGCAGAGCCCAGCCCCACCCCGGCTGGCACGCAGAGGGGCTCCTTCGGCCTTTGTTTCACTTTTGTTGTTCCTTCTTGTGAGAGGGGACGGGTGGGAGGCCGCACTGGCTGCACCCACCCTCGCTCCCACCGCAGGGCTGCCGCCACAGGGTCTCCTGGTAAACCCGGCGATGCCAGCCGCTGTTCCCATTGGTTCATTCAGGCGCTGTCACCCCAGCTCACTCCAGCGCCCGGGGTGCCCTGCGTGCTCTCACCGCTGGCTTCAGCCGTGGAAAGCACGCGGATTCCAGTTCACATGGACTTACTGACCAGCGGTTCAGCAACAATTCTCCAGACGTGATCGTCCTTAAGGGCTCCCCTGGTGGCTCAGCTGGTAAAGAATCCTCCCACAATGCAGGAGACCTGGGTTCCATCCCTGGGTTGGGAAGATCCCCTGGAGAAGGGAAAGGCTACCCACTCCAGTATCCTGGCCTGGAGAATTCCATGGACTGCACAGTCCATGGGGTCATGAAGAGTCGGGCACAACTGAGTGACTTTTTCACTTTCAATCATCCTTAAAACAAGCTGCAGGTACCAGAGAGGAAGGAGAAAGAGGATTCAGGAAAGAGCCACCGGGCGGGACTTTGGAGGGGCAAACTTGAGCCCAGCCCGAGGGGTCCCGTGCAAAGACCAGGGGTGAAGAGAGTTGGAGGCAGACAGGACAGGACATGCAAAGAGCCTGAGGCAGCACTGGACTCGGAGGATCCGTATACAGCAAGACCATGTGGGGAGGCCTCACGGGGAGGCCATGCAGAGAGGCCCCATGGGGGCCACGAGGGGAGACCACAAGGGGGCACGTGGGGTGGCTGCAAGGGAGACCACAATGGGCCACGAGGGAGACCATGCAGGGAGAGGTGTGTCTCGGGACCACTGAAGGTTCTGGCAGGGCTGAGGCCAGCTCACAGCCAGGACGCACCCCCTGCTACAGCTGGAGCCCATCTCGGGTCAACCAGAGGGGAGCAGGGGTCAGCGAGGGGTGTCCCAGACTTTCACCAGGTTACCTGACAGGTGATTGCAGACCAGGTGCGCAGCATCACCTGGAAACCTGCCCCCCAACAACGAGCTACCGATTCAGAGCCCCGGGGGTGCAGCCCAGGATGTCGGCAGGTGACACTGACACCCGCCCACCGTGGACCAGCTCTCATTCCAGCTTTGGACAGAGGTGGAGGTGGTGACTGAAGACACAGGAATCTGCTTAATGACACCCCCAAAGCAGAACCACCATCAGTAGGGGGGCTTCAAACGGTCCCAGCCCCACCGATCCAGACAGCCAGAACACACAGGGCTACCTGCCCGTCTGCTCCTACCTACAAGGACACTTCAGTTCAACACACAACGCCACAGAAAATAGAAAATCCACTGAAGCAAGAGTTGGGTAAGTGGAGACACAGCCAGTGAGCGATCACTCACTGGAGGGGGTGGTATCCTGCGACCTCGGACCCGCCCCTCCTGCAGGTATTTCCCACGTAACCCGGAGCCGCCCGGGCGAGGAAGCAAGCCAGGCATGCCAGCCGCTGTTGTTTTTGGTTCCCCAGGCGATGAGAAAAAGTTAATGGCCCAGCTCTTCTGCGTCCCGGGCTCCAGCCACAAAGAGTAGGGGCGTCCAGGGAGGTGAGACCAGGTCCATGGCTACTCTTCCAGGGTAAACAGGGTCGCAAGCTTCAGGCCTCTTTAGCCCAAGAGCCTGGTGGGGTGGGGGGCTGACCAACCCGTTTCGCTTGAGAGCAGCTCCCCCGAGCCTCCCTGCTGTATCCCGTCTGCGGAGCCCCAGCCACGTGGGTGGCAACTTGGGGTCAGCATCCTCTCCCCGGTGACGGCCACCAGCTCGGTTCCCTCCGTGGACCCGTCACACTCTCGGGCCTCTCCCACCCTCCCCCACAGACCTCACACTCCCCAGGGGTCCACAGGCAGGACCCCATCGGGCCCCTGTCCCGTCTGGAGGGCCACGTGCCCCAGGGTGACCGTGCAGCCTGTCAGGGGCCCAGCGTGGGGTGTGCATGAGGGCCAACGCCCTCCCCAAGCTCTCATCATGTCACCAGAACCACGGGGGGCTCTGGGTCACCTGTTCCCCAATTCCAGAGCGGTCTCTGGCCACAATGGGGTCTCCAGGACCCCCGCAGAGACCCAAGAGGGCGAAGGGCCCCCAGTTGCCCCCTGTGGGTGAGACGCTTCAGGAAAGCTTCACAACTGGGTGGGGGCCATGGCCACCCTGCACTCAGGAAGTGACCAGCCAGCAGACGGCACCCAGAGCAGGACACCCAGGTCCCCCCACGGCCCATTGTCCACAGCAGCGCTGGTCATGGCAGCAGCCACGCACGGGCACGATTGCTGATGAACAAGACGGGGGTCCTCCATGACTCAGCGCACAGGCCCAGAGCTCTGCCACCACGCTGCCACCTTCAGCGTGAACCAACCTTGGGAGGCGATGCTCAGTGGGATGAGCCCAACCCAGGGCAGACGCCGTGTGGTTCTGCTTCTACGAGGCCCTGGGGAGCGTCAGGTTCACAGAGACGATGGAACACAGGGGCTGGGGGAGGGCCCAGGGTTAGACTTTAATGGGGACGGAGTCTCAGTTTGGGAAGATGAGAACGTTCTGGAGATGGTGGCGGGAGTGCCATGTAACAATGTGACTGTGCTCATGGCCCCGAGCTGGACACCTAAAGGTTAAGGTGGCAGTTTTTACGGTGTGTGTACTTTACCAACTAAAAAATAAAAAACAGAACACCACGCAAGCAGACTGACTTGGCTGTGACCCACGGAGCCAGACGGCCTGGGGTGGCGTCCCCCAAGGCCCCCCCCACTCTGGAGGCTGGATGCAGCCGTGCCCACAGACGTCTGGTGAGGCGGGAGGGGCCCTGGGGTGGCGTCCCCCGAGGCCCCCCCACCTCTGGAGGCTGGATGCAGCCGTGCCCACAGACGTCTGGTGAGGCGGGAGGGGCCCTGGCGGGGGCAGAGCCCAGGTATGGTAGGCTCCCCTTAGGAAGGCCCCAAAGCACCAGGTGCCTGGACGGCCGGGTGGGGAGGAACAGCGCTCCTGAGCCACGAAGCTGGCCGTGGAGCGCCCTTCCAAGTGGAAATGCTATGTTCCACGAATAAAACAAATTGGGAGATATTTTTATACTTAGGAAGACGGATTATAGCTCTCAGCGGTACACACGCTGCGGCCGGCACTGTCCGCGTCTCCCTGGAAAACCGTCATTTAAACCGAGCTGGTGCTTCTGGCATCTGGTCAGCTGGCCACTCCCCTCAGGGCACTGCTGGTCAGGGGGCAGTGTTCAGCCCGCAGAAGGGGACTCTGGACGGCCACCCCCACCCTCCTGTTAAAGGCCAGGGTGGGGCCTCCAAGGGAGGCCCGTGTCTTGGGGGCTTTAGGGTAACAACGCAGTGGACCCAGCCTCTGCTCCCCACACCCCTACAGAGCCCCCAGGACCCTCACATGTGGCCTGTCTGTGGTCCGCGGTCACTTCCCTGCCCCCGAAGGCAGGGCCAGAAGCACGGCTCCGGCCGGGAGAAGCCGCACGTTCAGACCCGGAGCAGAGATGACAGCCAGGGTCAGGACTCGAACGGCCACCCACTCCCCGGGTTCCTGACAGAGTGCCGCTGGTCCTCCACATGTGGCCGCCCCCACGGCCCACTCCTCAAGCTCCCAGCCACCCCACGCCCACCGGCCACTGGAGGAGCCACTGAGGCCAATTCAGGGACGGCCCTGCAGTCACCAGCTTGCCCCATCTGGGCCGACGGCCGGAGCTGAAGACCGCAGCCAGGAGGCGGCATCTGCCCATGGGCCCGGGCGTCTGGGCTCCAGGAGCCAGGGCTGAGTGCTCCCTGCTAACCTCCTGGGGGGACACAGAGTAACACGCGGCTCAGGCATGCGGGCCCAGGTCTGCGTGGAGGACGCGGGCTGGGGGGCATGTCTCACGGGACCCCAATACCCTTCAGGTTCCCAGAAAGAAAAGGACAGGACTCTGGGCCTCAGGGCAGCCGTGCCCATGTCTGCTGGCCAGGGAGAACCCAGGCTTGGCCGTCTCAACTCTCAGGGAGCCCCACGCTCCGGGGGAGCCCAGTGGCTCTGCCCAGGTGGGGTCTTAGAGGATGGACAGGAGTTTGCAAGGCAAAGCAGGAATAAGAACAGGACAGGACGGCCAGAGGCTTCTGGGAACTGCCTTCTCAGCTGTCTCCCCAACCCCTACACACCCCGAGGGCAGGGCCGAGTCCCCAGGAGTATATCCTCAGGGCTCTGCAAGCGCCCAGCAGGAGACAAGCGCTCACTTGACACCTGAGCCGGCAGAGCTCAGGCCCCGAGTGACCTGGGCCCGGGCGCAAGTCTGCACTCCTGCGGGGGCCCCAGGCGGCCAGGTCCAAGGCACTGCAGCCCGTCTGTCTCTGCAGCTGGCTCTGTGACCGGGTGGCAGCCAGGGTCAGCCCAGCCTGCGGCCTCCCCCACCACCTCCCCTGGGGCCCTCCCTCCGGCTCCTGCCTCAGTTTCGTCTGTCGGGGGAGACATGATGGCCCCCGCCTAAGGCCTGCTCCAGGCCCAAGCGCAGGACGAGAGAAACCCCGAGCCCGTGTGGCTCGCCCAGAGGTCCCCACACGGTCGCCTCCCGTGGCTCCAGAAGCTGAGGGCCGCAGCCACATGGACACAGGCTTGCTGCTGGGGGACGTGGGGAGAAAGTACCCCAGCCCGGGATGCCCAGCTGGCTGCCGCCCCGAGGATGAGCAGGCAGCGGGAGCCAGGGGGCTCCGTCTTGCAGAGGTTCGGATGGGGATGTGGGAGCCACCACCCCAGGACTGGCACCCCGGGCCCAAGTCCAACGCAGGGGCCTCGAGGACACGTCCTGACTCTGAGGGACCCCGGGACAGACTCACCCTGTGTTTGGGGGGTGGGAGCTCCAGTCTGCGTGGAGCCAGCCTTAAACAGACGCCCCAGGATCAGGTGCGCAAGCTGGACTGAATCAGGGCCACAGGCAGAAGCTCAGGGGAGGCGGACGGCTGCAGCTCACACTGGGGACACGCTCACGGAGCTGACAGGGAGGCGGGAGGGGGCGCAGGAGGGCGGACAGCAGCACAGGCTGAGCCGCACGCTCAGAGGGGCCTGCGCGGCGCCCCGGGGGAGGTCGGGGCTCAGCCTGCGGTCAGGTGATGAGGAGGTACTTCTCCAAACAGAACCTGGGCACCCCCGCCAGAGACGGGCAGTAAAGGCGGGACGCAAAACAGAATCGGCGGGCGCAGCACCCCGCGACGGACGCAGCCTGGCTCCACCGCAAGGCCAGAGCCCGGGGTTCCTGGGCGTCCAAAGCACGTGAGCCGCGCCAGCCTGCCTGGTCGTGGGCTCCCGGCTGCAGCAGAGCTGCCCCAGTGGAGCCCCAGGACCACGGTCGGCTCAGCGGGAACTGACGCCAGCCGCCCTTACCCCACCCTCTGCTCGGATGTGCCTGGAGTATCGTTTACGTGAACTCTGTTGCTTCTGGACTGAAAACCTGGAAACTCACCGCCCAGAACGACCTCCTCTAGACCTGAGTGTGGGCACAGACAGGTACTGCTGCCCAGAGAACGCTGGGCATACTCACGTCCGCCTCTCCCTGGTCGATCACGTAGAAGTTGTCCCCTTCGTCCCCTGCGAGGGAAGGAAAACAGACACGTGATGTGAGGAGGTGGGCTTTCATCTTTCTGGTAACAGACACTCTTACGACACCGCTTCCTAGATCTCTGCCAAGCCAGGCCGAGTCTCAGCCATCTTTAAAAGTCTTTCAGTGGAAGCTGTGTGGACGAAGGCGGTGAACACAGTGGCCTACTTCACGCTCGTCGGGACATGGCTACCACAGTCAGGCTGGCAGAGTGCCCTCTCCTGACACCACTGCCATCTGAAGTCCACGGCCATCGAGCCTCCAGGACTCAGCACAGAGCCTCAGTTTTCTAACGACGAGAAGGTCCCCCGTGGCTCAGCGGCAAAAAGAATCCACCTGCCACTGCAGGAGAGATGTGAGCTCGATCCCTGGGTAGGGAAGATCCCCTGGAGGAGGAGATGGCAGCCCGCTCCAGTATTTGCCTGGATAATGCCATGGACGGAGAAGCCTGGCGGGCTGCAGTCCGTGGGGGTCATAAAGAATCAGACACGACTGAGCACTGAGGCTGTCAGAACACTTTTAACACACTAACTTGTGAAGTGGACCGCTATGCAGGGGTATAGTGACCTGTCTCAAGGACAGACAACAAGAGTTTCATGATCAATATATTCCTAAGTGAATAACCAACCCTTCGCAGGGGCTCCGGCCCCGAGGAGGAGGAGCAGGCGGCGTACCTTGCTGTATGACGGTCTCCCCGGCGATGTGTGTGACGGGGAACATAGCATCAAATATGTCGCTGCAAAAGAAAGCACAGTGTATGGGGGCCACCCTGCCCTCCCACGGCCCCGGCTCCCCAGCTCAGAGGGGATGAAGACCCCAGGGACCCGCTGGCCCTGGGCTCGAGACCCCCTGCCCTGCACGGCCTCAGGATTTACGAAGACGGGATCATTTGGGACAGACTCCACTCATAGAAGACAAAGCAGATGGGGCCCGTTCCCACGAGGACACAGCAGCCAGTCCTGACCCCTTTCCCACCTTTTTCCAGGGAAACACTTTCCATCTAAGGGAGTCGACATGCTGGACACGGGAATGGGAAGAAACCAGACTCTTAACTGCTTGCTCACCGGGCACAGAGGCTCGAGGCTGGCACGGGGTATGCCCACCGGGCAGCCTGGCTGTTTCATCTCCTGCGTCTGGTGTGAGACGGACCCTCAAGCGGGATGGGGTGCGGGCAGCCGGGGACACCCTGCCGGCCGGGGGAGCGTCCACGTCTCCCCAGGAGCCTCCATGTCCTCTGGACAGCAACCAGCTGCACAGGCCAGGGTCCGGACACCGAAACCCAACCCCCAGCCCCCTCCCTGGAAAGGTCACCCACCCCCGGGCACATCTCTGCCCAGAAGAGAGGCAAGACGCCGGGCCCCCTGGGCAGGGGTTCTCGGGGCCATGGTAACGGGCCAGTGGAGGAGCCCCCAGGAAACAAACACAGGGCCAGAGACCCAACCCGCCTGCGCCCGCCCACTCCCCAGGCCCAGGAAACATAAACACGTCTGAAAGCCGCTGCTTTCGTCTATTCAAATGCTTCTTTGTCTCCCTGGAGGAGGGGGGAGCAGCAGGCGAGGGAGGGTGGGGTGCGCGAGCCCCCAGACCGGGCCGCACAGACGCCTTCCTCTGCTTGGCTGAGTCCCGCTCCTGCCTCCAGGCACACCTCAGCTCCCGAGCCCCTGCTCTCCGACACTGTCGGTGGGAATGCGAATTGGTGCAGCCACTCTGAGAACGGTATGGAGGTTCCCAAAAGAGAATAAAAATAGAGCTGCCACACGATCCTGCATCTTACTCCTGAGAGCGGGACTAGAGAAAATTCTGATTCAAAAAGACACGTGCACCCCAGCATCCACAGAAGCAGTGTATACAACAGCCAAGACGTGGAAGCAGCCTGAGTGTCCGTCAACAGAGGAGCGGGAGCAGCCTGATGGCTGTCCACAGCAGAACGGGTAAGGAAGACGCAGTGGGTTTAAACGATGGAAATTTATTGTTGTTTTGTTGTTCAGTCGCTCAGTCGTGTCCGACTCTTTGCGACCCCGTGGACTGCAGCACACCAGGCTTCCCTGTCCTTCACCATCTCCCAGAGTTTGCTCAAACTCATGTCCATTGAATCAGTGATGCCATCCAACCATCTCATCCTCTGTCGTCCCCTTCTCCTCCTGCCTTCAATCTTTCCCAGCATCAGGGTCTTTTCTACCCTGGAATATTACTCAGCCATAAAAAGGAATGAAAGAATGCCATTTGCAGCAACATGGATGTATTTGGAGAGCTTTAGGCTACGTCAGATTAAAAAAAAATACCACACAATCTTACTTATATGTGGAACCTAGAAAACACAACACACTAGCGAATTTAACGAGAAAGCAGCACGCTAGAGATACAGAGAGCTAGTGGCTACCAGTGGGAACAGAGGGCAGCGCAGGGAGAGGAGTAGGAGGCGCGAACTGCCCTGCAAGAAACAAGCTGCAAGGACGCACTGCACAACGCGGGGACACAGCCAGTACTCTGTGGTAACTATCAATGAACTATCACCTTTAAAAATTACAAATCACTGTGCTGTACACCTGGAACACATACTATTATAAATCAACTAGAACTCAATTAAAAATAGCACGGATGAATCCGAACTCGACACATTTCTGGAAAAAAAAAAAATCATGCAAACAGAGCCGTTCCATCTTGGGTGTGTTATTCTCAGCCCAAAAGTAGTTTAAATGTTCATCACAGCTAATTCCAACAGCACAGACATTTTGGTTTTTGTTTATTTTAAACCTAAACCCCACTGCCCAAGTGCCGTTTTAAAATAAGGCTAATTCTTGACTTGCAAGTAAATGTTTAGAGCACGTCCTGCTGGTAAGTTACTTGTTTTGACCTTGGAAACCAGATGTCCAAAGCCACTACGGTCAAGCCAGCGGCCAAGGCCACCTAGCAAGGTGCCTGGGAAAACAACCCTGAGACAGGAGGGAAGGAGGTGGCTGGGGTGGAGGAGGGCTTGGGCCCTGAGATGCCCCTGGCCTGGGGGGTGGGCGCTGGGCGTGCCTGGTCCCAGCTTCTGGAGCATCCACCCCCAGGAGGGCCACACCACGCTGACACCTCCCGGGCCGTGAAGGGTTCCCTGCCACCTGATGTCCCCATCCCGGCAGAAGCCAGACCCTGGCCCTGTAGCCCTGGGGTGAAAGCAGACTGCCATGGAAACCAGGCCTTGTCTGGAGGGCCATCTCTGCAAACGAGGAGCGTTTTCTCTGATTGTCGGAGAGACCCCACTCCTGGGGTGAAATATCAGGCAAGTCCTTCCAGCCTCTACGATCTGACTTTAAACCTGCTCTCAGGACAGCTGGCTTCCCGAATTTGACCACGTGGAGCGTGGCCCCAAACCTCAGGGCCCAGCAGAGGGGCTCTGCGGTGGCCCGGACCAGCCCGGGCAGTGCCGTGACCCCCGCTGCCTCCGACGATCACGCCAGCACCTCTGGGCGCCACCAGCATCTTAAAGCCCAGATGAAGATTTGCAGGCCTGAGTTCACAGAAGTGGGGATCGCGCTTGAAGAGTCTTCCCCGTTCTCCCTTCTACCCTGAGCTCTGGGGCTTGTACTGAGACTTGAGAGGTTTCCTTTTGGTTGTGGGCCTTCCTGATGGCTCAGTTGGTAAAGAAACTGCCTGCAACGCAGGAAACATTGATTCGATCCCTGGGTCGGCAAGATCTCCTGGAGAAGGGAATGGCAGCCCACCCCAGTATTCTTGCCTGGAGAATGTGATGGACAGAGGAGCCTGGCGGGCTCCAGTCCACGGGGCCGCACAGTCAGACACAACTGGGTGACTGGACACCACCGCCGCCTTTCATTGGCGCACCCTCTCTCACAGCGCGGGACCCGGAGGTGTGTGTGCGCCCTAAACCCCAGCAGCATCGTGCCACAGAGCCCATCCTGTTTCTTCCGTGTTTTTCAGGAGAGCATCTGGCTGCTTCTCGCTGTACCCTCACGTGGCAGGGAGAGAGGCTCTCTGGTGTCTGCTTTAAAGAAAATATATATATTTATTTATTTATTTACTTGCTGCGCCGGGTCTTACTTGGATCTTTAGTTGCAGGACACGGTGTCTAGTGTCCTGACCAGGGACTGAACCTAAGCCCCTGCACTGAGAGGGCGGAGCCTCAGCCTCTGGACCACAGGGGAGTGCCTCATGTCTTCATCCCATCATTGGGGTCCCACCTTACCTAAACCCCACCCCCTCCCAAATGCCTCCACGGAGGCATTGCTTCAGCAGGTGAACCTGGGGCACACAGCTGGGTCCAGAGCACCCTCTGCCAAATATTTCCATGAACACATTCAGACCTTCTGTCCACAGGAAGGGGGTCCAGCTTGTTTTCCCCGAGGGTCAGCCGACTTTCCCAACAACATCCACTGATTGCTCCACCCTGGGTTTGCACTTGCACAGCACACACGCCGTGTGTCTGTTACGGCCTGATGGGCGTGCTCCTCCAAACTCATTTAAAATCCATACAGTGAGCGGGGCAGCTTTCTCATTCTCTATTTTCTGGAGCCACTTGTAAAAGGATGGATGGTTTGCTGAAGTTTTGACAGAATTTTGGATCTGGGCCTCTTTGTGAAGGGAGGTCACCACTGAAATTTCTGAGTGCTCTATTGATTGTTCATGGGTCAGTGGTGGCTCCATTTTCAAAGTTAGCTCCCAATATCTAAAAATTGAAAGATCTATAAATATCATAATTTTTGTTTTTTCTTTGGATGGAAAAAAAAAGGAATATCTAACAACATAGGGCCTTTGTTCTCATGAAGCAAGAACCAGGCCCCCTCCCCACCTGGTGGGAGCACAGGCTCTGTGTCTGCATGACCCACCCCTGTCTCCAGGCCCCAGAGCCAAGGCTCTGTTTGCAGTCCCTGCCCAAGGGGCTCCCTGTGCACAGGGGGTGACAGCTGTATGTGTGACTTCACCAGGTGGGGGTCGTCCCTGTGATGAGTGCTCCCTCGATGGCAACCAAGGGACCTGCGGCCACCCTGAACTCACCTGAAGGGACCTGGGGGCTGGGTGTCCAAGGAGCTAGCCCACGGGGCATCGGGCACAGTCCATGGGCATCGGGCACAGCCTGCAGGGCATTAGGCACAGCCCTGGGGCATCGGGCACAGCCCTGGGGCATCAGGCACAGCGCCGGGGCATCGGGCACAGCCCACGGGCATCGGGCACAGCCCTGGGGCATTGGGCACAGCCCATGGGCAGCGGGCACAGCCCCGGGGCATCGGGCACAGCCCACAGGCACCGCAGGAGAGCACCCAAGATGGCGACGGCCCTGTCCGTCCCAACCAGAAGCCACCATGGCGATTCCTGCTCCAAACCCTGAACACACGGGGGCTCCTTCGCCCAGCCCCAGGAAGGACGCCAGCGGCATGCTCCGCCCCTGGAGCTCAGCCAGTCTCGTGATCCGGTTATGGCTTTCTTATTCCCTTTTATTGGCTGACATTTCTGATATACTGCCGAACTCCTGCTGCAGGTGGCCTGACAGGTAAACACCCCCCACCCCCACCCCTGCAAAGAAACCTGGGAAGCAAACAGGTTGGACCAGTTCTCCCAGCGAGGCCACCCAGTGCACCCCAACCGGAGGGAGGCGCCCACAGCCAATGGGAGCCGCACCTGCCCCCTTCCGAGGCGGACTCAGCGGTGGGGTGGCGAGAACCCCTGCACCCCACCCCCAAACCCCAACAGTCTGCCCTTCTTCCTGCATTCTGTAAACGTGGGGGGGGGAGTTCTTGTGACTTGGAACCAAAGCGCTGTGACAGGGACCACAGGACCACCTTCAATTCTAAGGGGAAAACCTGCATTAGCAGTTCCAACATTTCTGTGTCTTTATTTCTTTAAACACTTTATTCTGAAAAATGTCCAACTTTCCGAAGCACAGGGGTGGAGGGTGTCAGAGCCAGGATGTGTGTTTCTGCCCCCCGCTGGTGAGGTCACAGAGCAGCACAGAACAGGGCCCAGACGCTCCTGCCACGGGCGTGCACAGGGCACCCGCGTGCCGGGACAAGCACCAGGGTAACGCGGATTAAAAAAGCCCCCGCGGATGCAGAAAGCCGTCTGAAGCACAGGGTGTTTCTTCCGACGTCGAAATGATGCCAGAAAGGGGAGGAGCACACCTGACCTGGAAGCTGCCTCGCGGTGGGGAGGACTCTCCCTGCAGCTGCCCTGGGCTCACAGGCAGCGTCACTCACATTCCAGGGCTGCAGGCAGAGCCCTGGGGACCTGCACCGTGAACGCCTGCTTTCTGCCGCCTGTCGCGGCCCCAGGGACAGGGGGGCTCTCATCCGCTGGAGCCGCCGCCCTGACAGGGTGCCTGGCTTGTGTTTAGGCTTTTCCACTGTTTGGGCAAAACTGACTGCAAGTTTCCAAATAATTCTCTCTAAGCAGCAATAACTCAGGCAGAGCTGTTCGCGGCGTGGATGCAGGGCTCCTGCTCCCTGCTGGAGCACCGACAGTGCGGCGTTTATAAAACCCCGGGAGCCTCTGCCTCCGGGGACCGGAGCCACCGCGTCTGTGGCTGCCTCCTCAGCCATGATGCCGGGCACTGCAGAGACGCACACGAAGGCCTGACTCCATGGGGAGCACGTTCACAGAGCCCCGGGAGGACCAGGTGAGCCCTGCTGCACCTGGGCACACCTGCACAAATTAATGCATGTGAACCACACCCAAACTGCCCTCAGACCACAGTGGGATTAAGCTAGAAATCAATAACAGAAAGGTAACTTCAAATCCCTAAGTCCCGGAGACTAAGCAACACACTTCTAAATAACACATGGTTAAAAGAAGAAGGTTTCGGAGAAATGGAAAACGTATTTAAATGAAAATGAAAAGACAACTTAACAGAATTTGTGGGAGGCAGCAAGAGTAGCATTTGGAGGGAACATTGAAAGTGCACATCTGACAAGGAGGGAGGCCTAAGGAAACAGCTCACAGAAAAGAAGAGCCAGCCCCGAAGCAGCAAAAGGGAAGAAAAACCAAAGCAGGAAAGCAACAGAGAGAATCAGCGGGATCAAAGCCGGGCCTTTGCAAAGACTAAGAAAGAGCTACCAACCCGTAGTCACGGCAACCAAAAGGGGGGGAGGAGAAATTGAGACGGAGGGAATACACGGACAGCCAGCGTCACAAGCCAGAGGGAAGGCAACACGACAGACCCCGTGGACGGCGGACAACTGTGCGTCCACAAACCTGACAACTTAGAGGAAAGAGATCGGTTCTTTGAAAGACACAACCTGCCAAAACCCCAGGTCGGCGTGGGACCCAGGACGCCGTCACCACAGAGCACTGAGACGCTGACAGTCACGAAGCCCCGTCCCCGATGAGACCCCGTGTGAATAGACAGCCACGAAGCCCGTCCCCAGTGAGACCCCGTGTGAACACTGACAGCCACGAAGCCCCGTCCCCGATGAGACCCCGTGTGAACACTGACAGCCACGAAGCCCGTCCCCAGTGAGACCCCGTGTGAACACTGACAGCCACGAAGCCCCGTCCCCAGTGAGACCCCGTGTGAACACTGACAGCCACGAAGCCCGTCCCCAGTGAGACCCCGTGTGAACACTGACCACAAAGAAGCCGGGTCCCTGTGACCCCGCCCCGCGCAGCCCATGTCCAAGGTCAGGCCTGGAACACAGGGTCCTGGCTCCCTCCTCACCTCCCAAAACAGGAAATGTTTTCCAGGATAAGCGGCATCTCACTTATTTAACACAGCAGGCCCGGGGGTCAATCACGAAACCCAGGCGGCCTGGGTGATCACAGCCTCCAGACCAGCTCCGAGCGCGTGCACAGGGGAGGCTGCAGTGGCCCACCGGCTCTGGGACAGCCCCCAGGCCTCAGGGGTGGGGGACGCGTGTCCTTTCCACGCAGCTGAACCGGTCAGGGGTGGCCTCAAAGGGTCAGACGCAGGCCTGCAGCAGGTACCGCGGGCTGGGGGCGGTGGGGCAGGAACAGGGCGGGTGAAGCTGGCAATCGCAGGTGAGCAGCCTGCAGGGCTGGGGGCAGGAGGGCAGAGAGGGCAGAGAACCCAGATGGCCACGGCGCCAGTGGACACCCAAGATAGCAGCCCGCCCAACAGCCACAAAAGCACAGGCCTGCGCTCCATTGGGGTGCCCTCCACACACATCCCGGGGCCCAGCACAGAAACTGCAAGGGCAGGGAGGCTCTGTCACCAGCGGGGACGATCCCACGGACAACTGCAGAGTGAGAGCCACTCGTGGGACAGAGCACGTGGGAGCCACGTGCCAGGCACAGGGTGGAGCCCTGGAGCCGCCTCACCCGGCAGCAGCCCGCGCCCGCCACCGAGGACGTCATCAGAAACCACTGAGTGAACAGGTGAGCGCAGCAGACGCGCCTGGAGCCGCGCGTTTGCAAAGGTCCCCCTCCTCTCCTTCAGGGTGCTGCTCGAGACCCCGTCCCCGCACGGGCAGCGCCAGCGCCCCCACACAGGCAGCAGACAAGGCCTCTCGTGGAGGCCCGGCCCGACGGCGGCCCCCCATCCCACACCCAGCCCCCCGGAAAGGCTTTTTCCATGCCCCAGCTCCAGTCCATCACAGCCACCCGTGTCCACCCCCGCCAACAGCCCTGGGCCCCAGTGGCCCTGGGATCCAAGGCCCGGGCGCTCAGGGTGAAGCCACCTCGGTCCACGCGAGGTCAGGCTTGGGACACGCCAGCCCCTTCCCTGCCAGGATCTCATTGTGTCCGCCTGCACTTGCTTTTCTCCCACGAGGTGATAAGGCCCAGGGCATGGCCTCGTCATGCCGGCTCTCCCGTGAAAGTGCCGGGGCTGGGTTTGCCTGACTTTCCCGGCCCAGCAGCCACGCCTTGACACACTCAGCGGTGCATAGGCCTGGGGCCATTGCGGGGGCCACAGCCACCCCATCAGGCCTGGGAGCCACAGGCCTCAGCCCTGGGCAGATCTCAGCCTGGACCCCGTGGGCCGCCCGGGGCGCAGGACTGGGCTTGGCGCCATGTTCAGTCCCTCCTCAATGGCCACCCACCTCAGGCCTGGCCAGCGGCTTTCTCCTCCATGAAGGGGGCCGAGTTGCAACCACGGAGACAACGTGAGGGGATTTATCTACCCCTCTCCCCACCTACCGACCCAGCTCTGGGATGGCCCAAGACCCAGAGCTGTCAAGACCCTCTAAAACGTGCCGCGGCCTGAGCTCCAGGACACATGTCAGATGGAAAAGGTGTGTGTGTAAGGAAGGGGGAGGGCGTGAACCTGTGCACATGGACTGACTCGCTCACTCGTCTGCTGCTCCAGCCACAGGCGAATCCGAGAGCACAGAGCCCCAGCAGGCCGCAGGAAGGAAGCTGATTGTCCGGTGCGGACGCATGGAGAGTGAGGCTCCGGGACACACCGTGCCGGTGGCGACGACCTTGAAACCACGAACTATGTTAACATTTCACATGGTTCTAAAAACAAGCCTGAGATTTGAAAAATAACACTTACAAATCCAAGGGAAAAGGGAAAAAGGGAACTGAAAATGTGTACCCCATGGACAGCACCAGCTCCCAAGCTGCAGACGCCTCAGGGCAAAATGAGCCAGAATTAAATCTTCAGTGCTTCTGCTGACCATACTGGTTGTTAATCGAAGGTCAGGTGTGTGAGTATGTGTGTGCTCCTGTGGTGAAATGAAGCAAAGAATTCTTTCGCTGGTGTCATGGACAACTGAGATATTCAGCATGTGGGAAAAGAGATAAAGACAAAATTCAACACATTACTTTAAAAGGAAGGAAGGAAGGAAGCCAACCTGTAGCCCTGAATTGAAACTGGGAGAATCAATATGAACGCATGAAATAGTTTATCTTAAAAACAGTCCTGGTTCTGTCTGCAGAAAAGGCCCAGCAACAGGGACAGAGCAAAGCAGTGACTCCCCCCAGAACGTGGCCTCTAAACAGAGCCTCCCACCAAGAGGAAGAAAATGTACGAGATGAGCCAGCCACCTCTCAAAGTACCAGAAAGCAAGGAGAATGACAAGGACAACGCGGTCATGCCAGAGATGCAGGAACTTCATGAAAAGGGTCCAGCAGCCACGGAACGGCTGTTCAGGCGCCGGTCAGATAAAAACTGCAGTGGACGAAACATCTACGTGGACTCAAGTCGGGGGCCTGGGGGAGGGATGGTGAGCAGGATGGACACGGGCTCAGGGAAACCAGAAGGAACGAGGGTCCATAAGGGGCAAGGCTCGAGGTGTGCCACTGACCCGGCCCGGGGTCTGGCCATCCACGCCCCCACCCCGTCACAGCCACGGACCTGCAGATGCGCTGGGTTCCATGTTCTGTGTTCACCACGGTCCATGGTCAGAGGTCATGTGCTGGGTTCCACGGCCCGTGGTTCTTCCTAAGCTGCGCTGAGACCCGAATTTGCTTTCTTTCCTAATCGGACAGGTGCCACGTGGCGGGCTGCGCCCAGGCACTGTGGAGCCCGTCCTCCTAAGTGGGCTTTGTCTACAAGTCCCCGTGGCCTCTGGCTGGCTGCAGGCAAGGAGGGAGCCCGAGCAGGCGCCCTGGGTCAGGAACAGGACACCTCAGCCCCTCGAGGCCCCCAGGCTCTCCTCTTCCCACCCCAAGGGCGGCCAAACCAGAGTCATCCCACTCAAAGCCCCACCATTTCCACCCACATCCTGGCCAGACTCCAAGGCCATCAGCACAGAGTGTGCAAAGCGGCCGGGCTCTGCCTCCCATTTCAAAGGTCTGCTCCTCCATGACATTCTCATGCCCACCACAGAGGCCACAGACCACAGAGGCCACAGAGGCCACTGTCCATGGAGACCACGGTCCACAGAGAGAACAGTCCACAGAGGCCATGGTCCATGGAGGCCACAGGCCACAGAGGCCACGGTCCACAGACCACAGAGAGGACAGTCCACAGAAGCTACAGTCCATGGTCCACAGAGGCCACAGTCCACAGAGGCGGTGGGCCAAACGTGTGAGGACAAACCAGGGACCCAGATTCCCTCTGAGAACAGGGACCCAAGAGGGGCCACCACACCAAGGACCTGACTAGCGGCGGACACGGTCCAGCCGTCCCCTAGAGCCCCGACCCTGTGGGCCACTCCCTGGGGCACTGGGACCCCCTGGGACCCTGTCCTATGAACAGCTTCAGAGAAACAGCCTCTCCCCCAACCCTGTGATGGCTGCAGGGGCCCTGGGAGCAGGTGGGCAGAGGGACGAGCAGAAATAGGGACCCTCGGTCTTCCAGAGCACAATGAGGCGAGGCGGGAGGCGGACGGGCCTGGGAGCCAGGCAGAGGGTCCACCTTGCGGCTCTCTGAGAAGCCAAGGGTCTGGCCAGCCAACCACCGGGCCTCATCCCGTCACCTGCGAAAGGGGCGACAGGCAGACCTGGAGGCACCAGCACCGCAGCCCCTCCAGCCCCGAGCGCCGTGTCCAGCCGCGGGCGGCGCAGCCCCACCAGCCCCGAGCACCGTGTCCAGCCGCGGGCGGCGCAGCCCCACCAGCCCCGAGCGCCGTGTCCAGCCGCAGGCGGCACCATGCTCACCGAGGCCCAGGCTCCTCTGGGGTGCTGGCGGGCTGCAGCCGGCCCGGCCCAGAGGGCCTGTCCCAGGGCCCTCCAACTCCACCTGCAGAGGGCCCTAAGCCGAGCCGATGCCTGCCCTCGCCAACGGCTGGAGCACAGTGACCCCAGGTGGCCGGCCCGGCCCACAGGGACGGCCATGTGGTGGTCAGCACCTCCCCAGAGGCGGCATCTCGGAGGCCGCCCAGCGTGTCGGTGGTGACGCCATGCAGACCCCCAGGACCCCATCCAGCCCCCAAGCCCTGGGGGCCACCAATCGGCCCTCCACTTCCGTAACTCTGCCACCATGAGAATGTCACTTAAGCAGTGTCCCGCAGGATGGAAGCTGCTCCCTGGAGGCTCACCCCACCCGCTGTGTGTGTGAGCAGCTTGTCCCCTTTTTCGGCCGACCGCTATCCCACGGCACGGAGCCCAGGCTTATTTATCCTCTCACCCGCTGAGGGATACCTGGGTTGTTTCCAGTTTCGGGCTTTTACAAAGAAAGCTGCTATGACAAGTTAATGTACAGGTTTTCACGTGAACATAATTTTCCATTTCTCTGGGATAAATGCCCAAGAGTGCAATTGCCAGGTCGCATGGCAGTTACATGTTTAGTTTTCTAAAAACCTATTCAAATGTTTTCCAGGCCGTTACAGCCACCATCCCCAGCAGCAGTGGACGGGGGCCCAGCTCCTCTGCGCCCACATCGGCAGGTTTTACTCTGACCGTCCCGATGGGCGTGGACCGACAGCCCCCTGGGCTTTGCTCTGTGTCTCCCTGCTGCCCAAGGAGCTGGGCCCCTCCCAGGGTTCGTTCTGCATCCCAGGGTCCTCTGTGGTTGAGCATCTCTTCGACTTTCTGTCCAGTTTCTAACTGGACTCCTTGGTTTTCATGTTGTTGAATCAACACAGATCTTTACATGTTCTAGATACCAGTCCTCATTCAGACGTGAATCGGCAGCTTGTCCTTCATCCCACGTGCCTCATGCTGGCCCCTCCAGAGGAGAAGGTCACTGGAGACAGTGTATCTGCTGACCCTGCATCGCAGGCAGCGCCCGAGTGCCCACGGGCCCCGAGCAGACACAGCATAAAAGCCTTGGGGCGATTATCTCCAGAAAGCCCGTAGTTCCTTGGTATGGCCCACTTTCATTCAAACTTCACTCCTATGCCCAGATAAAGAGCCCCTTGTGTGCTTAGCCGTGAAGGAACTCTTCCCTTAACTAGTCCCAGAGGCACCAGCAGAGGTCAGAAAACACGGTTCACATAACAAAGACCATCTGGAGCTCTCATCCTGCTCCCGGGGGGGCACACGCCGAGCTGTGACCCATGGGTTGTCCCCCCGGGGCTCAGGGCCGGCAAGCCCCAGCCTGAATTCCAGAGCCCTCTGTGCTCCTCTGCCGCAGGGGTGTCCAGGGGCAGGACTCCTGGCCCCTCCTGGCCAGCCCCGCCTTGCCACCCACCTCCACTGCCCGCCAGAGCCCCCCAGGGCCTCCACAGCCAGTCCACGCCACTGGGAACCTGGTCTTCTTCACAAGAGCATGGAAAAGGACGAGCACTGCAGATCTGTTTGCCAAGAGAAGTGTGAGACGTGTCCACCGAGAACTGCAGGAGCCTGCCGAAAAGGTGCAGATCTGGAGAGACGGAGACAACGCTCCTGTCCGTCACTGAGAAGCCTCGATGCCGACAAGATGCCAGTTCTGTGTCAAACCAATCTACAAATTCAACGCGGGCTTTCAAAATAGAAAGTTATCTAAAATTCATATGGAAACGCAAAGACCCTAAAATAGCCCAGACGATTCTGCAGAAGAAGAATGAAGCGAGGATTTACACGACCTGATTCCCAGACTCCACGTGGAGCCTGTCAAGACCGCGGGCTGGTGTGGCGATGCGGCGCGTGGGTTGCGGGACAGAGCCCAGAGCCCGGAGGTGAGCCCTCGCCCGTGGGCTGCTGTGACGATGCGGCGCGTGGGTCGCGGGACAGAGCCCAGAGCCCGGAGACGAGCCCTCGCCCGTGGGCTGCTGTGACGATGCGGCGCGTGGATCGCGGGACAGAGCCCAGAGCCCGGAGACGAGCCCTCGCCCGTGGGCTGGTGTGGCGATGCGGCGCGTGGGTCGCGGGACAGAGCCCAGAGCCCGGAGACGAGCCCTCGCCCGTGGGCTGGTGTGGCGATGCGGCACGTGGGTCGTGGGACAGAGCCCAGAGCCCGGAGACGAGCCCTCGCCCGCGGGCTGGTGTGACGATGCGGTGCGTGGATCGCGGGACAGAGCCCAGAGCCCGGAGACGAGCCCTCGCCCGTGGGCTGGTGTGGCGATGCGGCGCGTGGGTCGAGGGACAGAGCCCAGAGCCCGGAGACGAGCCCTCGCCCGTGGGCTGCTGTGACGATGCGGCGCGTGGATCACGGGACAGAGCCCAGAGCCCGGAGACGAGCCCTCGCCCGTGGGCTGCTGTGACGATGCGGCGCGTGGGTCGCGGGACAGAGCCCAGAGCCCGGAGACGAGCCCTCGCCCGTGGGCTGGTGTGGCGACGCGGCGCGTGGGTCGCGGGACAGAGCCCAGAGCCCGGAGACGAGCCCTCGCCCGCGGGCTGGTGTGACGATGCGGTGCGTGGATCGCGGGACAGAGCCCAGAGCCCGGAGGTGAGCCCTCGCCCGCGGGCTGGTGTGACGATGCGGCGTGTGGATCGCGGGACAGAACCCAGAGCCCGGAGATGAGCCCTCGCCCTGACAGCCAGCTGATTATCAATGAGGCGCCAAGACCTGTCCATGAGGAAGTAACAGTCTCTCTGGCGTGTGGAACTGGACACCCGGACATCCACATAACCACCCAGCCTCAGACCCTGACCTCACAGCACACACAGTAACTCAGAGTAGGTCACAGACCTCAACGGGAGAGTTAAAAAAACAAAACTTTTAGAAGGAAACATAAGTCTTCATGAACGTGCACTAGACAAAGTTCTTAGGCTGAAAACAACAGAAGCATGATTCTTGAAAGAAAAAACAGATAAACTGGATTTTAAAAGACTTGTTGGGCTTCCGTGGTGGCTCAGGGGTAAAGACTCTGTCTGCCAGTGCAGGCAACACAGGTTCCATCCCTGATAAAGGAAGATCCCACACACTGTGGAGCAACCAAGCCCATGAGCCTGTGCTGTGGAGCCTGAGAAGCACCGGTGCTGACCCCACAGGTTGTGACTACAAGTCCCTATGCCTGACAGCTCGTGCTCCGCAAAGGGAGAACCACTGCAGTGAGAAGTCTGAACGACAGCAGAGAGGGTCCCACGCTGCACAGCTAGAGGGGGGCCTGTGCAGCCTGGCCCAGACATCCCGTTAGGGATCTGCCCAAGAGAGGTGGACGCGTGTCTGCACACAGACACGCACACACGTGTTCACAGGCCCGTGAGCCCCTGCCCAACTCCAGCAACCCTGGGCGGCCATCACCCAGCACAACTGGCCTCAGGTCCGCACGGGGCCGACTGGAGGGACAGGTTGGGGGTGGACCAGGGGGCGGAGATGCTCAACCAGACTGAGATGACAGCTCTGGAGTCCAAGCCAGCTCTGATCTGACAAGGAAGCTCTACGTCCTGCTCCCGCTGCCAATCCAGGCTCCGGACTCCCCCAACCCCGGGTGGGCACCAGGCCATTTGCAAGCAGACACACGTCTGGGGAAGGACAGAACAGCCCAGTGGAGCCCAGGTTGACACCGGACAGACCAGGCTGGGCCTGAGGTCTGGCTCAAGGGGCTCTTCACCACCACAAGCCCAGCTCGCGGGAATGTGAAAGGAATAGTTCCAGTGTTTCCCGACAGATGAGGGGAGAAAATGAGCTTGGGGTGAAGGGCCGCCCCGGCCTCCTGACAGCTCCCCCCAGACACCCAGCAGGCCGGGCCAGTCAAGCTCGTGAGGCCGGATCCCACCTGCCCACCAGCACCTGTGCCCTTGAGGCCACACCAGCACGGAGCCTGCAGCCGCCCCGCCTCCCGCCAAGCCCCGCTCCGCCCCCAGCTCCGCCCCCGCCACGCCATGCCCCGCCCCCGGCCCCACCTCCCGCCACGCCCCGCCCCCGGCACCCTCCCCAGCTCAGCCCCGCCCGTTCTACCACGCCCCCAGCTCTGCCACGCCCCTGGCACCGCCCCCAGCTCCACCACGCCCCCAGCTCTGCCCCCAGCTCAGCCCCGCCCCCAGCTCCGCCACGCCCCTGGCACCGCCCCCAGCTCAGCCCCGCCCCAGCTCCGCCACGCCCCTGGCACCGCCCCAGCTCCGCCCCGCTCCCAGCTCCGCCCCCGCCAGGCCACGGCCCCGCCTCCCGCCACGCCACGCCCCCGACCCGCCACGCCTCCTGCTCCGCCCCCAGCCCGCTCCGCTCAGTCCATCAGCCCAGCTGGGCCACCCGGGGCTAGCACCGACGTGCCCACTGTGCCCTCCATCAGCCGTCCACCATCCTTCCCTGCGGTCTCCCTGACCGGCCACCCCGGCGGCCCCGACCTGGTCCCATAACGATGAGGTCCTTCAATGCAACCACACACACTGTCCTTAAACATCTGAAATACTTCATTAAATTCTTCCCTGTGTACAGGGAAGAATTTCTAGCCAGGTGTAACAGCTTAAACTGCTGTGTCATTCTTTTAAGCACAGACCATGGAATAAAAATCCACAGCTTCAAGTGTGCTGTCTTGTCTGGGCCAAGGGACGCCCACTCCACTGTGAAAGCCGATTTCTAGGTGCATCTGGGAAGAGACCAGCGTTTGAGTCAAGAAGGTGTGAGGACGGCCCTCCCCAGGGAGGGCGGCACTGCCCCTCGTGAGCCCAGCAGAGGAGAGACGCAGGTGACTGGAGACCTGCACACTCCGCCTGAGCTAGACATCCACCTCCCCACCCTTGGACCCCTGCCTCTGGCTCTCGAGCCTTTGGACCGGCTCCCTGCACGTCCACTGGTGGACAACGGCACACGGAGCTCCCCAGCCTTCACGACCCCGAGAGCCCCCAGCATTAAGCGTCCTCAGATGCATCCGTGTCCTCCTGGTTCCGTGTCTCTGGGGGAGCCTGGTGCGCCATGGGACTGCACACCCGCCAGCTCTTTAAACAAGAAACACGGGCGTAAAAAACCCTCCTGGCTGGGAATGCTGCATTGTTCCTTCTCTCCTTGAATGGACATTTCTACTCTTTTTCCCTAGAACTTACCTTAGTGTAAAAACATCTACATTTAAAGATATCTCATCGAACTCCCTGACATGCTGTACTGTGAGAAACATGTGACCAGAAGACTTTAAGTATGAAAATCCTGATTCAAGACTGAGGGTTTTTTTAATTATTGGCACGGAGCTGATTAAAAATAAATACGTTAGATTCTGATAAATATTACATTGAAAAGAAGAAACTTTCGGAAACACAGCATTTAGAATATTGGGGCGACGCTGGTTCACAGCACCTCATTACGAGCAACCTGCTTGTCCCGATGTTCAGCAGCCCAAGGCCCCGGGCGGCAGTGCAGTCATGGGAAACCTGGGGTGGGAGCTGGGCATCCCCCGCCCCAGAATGACAGAGGCTGACCTTGAGGAGGACGGGGAGAGGCTGGCCCCCAGGCAGATCTGTCCCAGAGCTCGAAGCCAGAGACCAACACCGTGTCTGAGCAGCCCCAGGAGGCTCCCACGGGGGCCAGTGGGCCAGGACTACAGCCCTGACTGTCCCTCTGCCCCGTGCACTTCCCAGGTCTGGGTTAACGCACCCCCTCCTCCAAGAGCCCCCACCGGCTGCTGGGCCCTGCAGAGACCGCTCCCAGCCCACTCAGGTGCACCTCCTGAGCGTCCTGCCCCCTGCCGCCTGCTCACCGCCCTGGGACAGCGCCGGACACCTGCTGGACGGACGGGTGCGTGGGAGTGAGCTCCTGCCTCGGGACCAAGGCTTTCCTGCCTTCAAGGGCAGGCAGAACATTCCTGAAGCTCCAGAGGTTAAGTCGCTTGCCAAGGTCACGCAGCCAGCAAACAGCAAGGCCAGGAGAAATCCAAGGTCACCGGGCCAAGCCGTGCTCCCCACCCCCAGTGCCGGAGGTCTTAGCCGCCTCCGGATGGCAAAGCAGCCCTGAGCGTCACCACGTGTCTGGGCCCGGAGTTCAGATGCCGGGGCTCACGGCCCACACAGGCCCTGCTGCCTCCCTGGGCTCCACTCCCCAGGGCCTGCCTTGGACTTGCACACGGTCAAGTTGGAGGTCACCAGTGGGGAGCGGGGAACAGCCCTATGGGCCGGCCGGACCCTGGCCTGGCCAAGTGAGGACCACGTGCCAGCTGCTTCACCCCGAGCCCTGGGCCTCCCCACCTGTAAAATGGACAGAAATCGACACGCACAGGGTCACCCTGAGACCCAGATGGAATCAGGGGTGTCAGGTGCCAGACAGTGGCACAGCGAAGGCCTGGCAGACGCAGGGTCAACACCAGCCGCATCCCGCTCTGGGGGGCCCAAGACACCAAGCCCTTTGCAAGAAAATGGCCCTTGGCTCCAGGGGCCTCTCAGGGGTCCCACAATGCCCCCATAGGAGACCCTTTGTGAGCTCTAGCAGGAGGCGCCCCCGCCACACAAAGGCCCCAGCATGGGGCTCACAGCCCCAGCTCCCCCCCGCCTTGAGAGGCTGAGCTGGGAGCCCAGCCAATCCCCTGGAGGGTCTCCCAGGGTTGCCCCTAAGCCTGCTCAGAGGCCATCGTGTGCAGCTCTGGCTCTGATGTGGGTTTTGCCTGCGGGCCAGGCCATGTGCCATCTGGGCTCCTCCAGCCACCTTCAGGGCGGGGCCCCTTCATGGCGCTCGAGGGCGAGGCTGGGAACAGCCAGGACCACCCCCCACCTCCCATAAGCCGAGCTTTCCTCTTGCTCCGCTGAGGATCTAGGCTACCTCGCCTGGTTGCATCTTGGGAGGGGACAGCTGGTTCATGCATGTCCTTCAGAAAAAGCAACAGTTGCTAAGAGTCGGGCAAACAAAGAGACGCTGTGACTCCGGGAACAGCTGTGGGGAGGGTGCACCGTGTCCATCAGCTGCTCACCCCTGATTTTCACGCCGTTGGAAATGGACCGCTTTAACTCTTTGGCACCCTGGGGTTTTCCTGCCCTGGTAACGTCCTGGGTTCCTTACAGCTTGACTGTGGACCCAAGTCCGTGGACGTGGCAAGGCTGAGCCGGCAGGGCCGGGGAGAGGGGGGCAGGGGGTGGGCCGGGCACGGGGGACAGGAGCTGCCCTCCACTCCAGGGGCAGGACTCCGGGGGTCTGTTCTGGGGCGCGCAGATGTGGCCTCAGAGGGCCTCATGCGCTCGGGGACCCTCGTCTCAGGGATGCGGACGGGGCCGTGTGGCCGCATCCCCACTTGACAAACGGGGCGGGTGGCCTGCCTCTGCAGAGGCGGGACGGGCCCCGGGCAGCCGGTGATCCCACACCCAGCTCAGGTCCTCCCTGTGCAGCGACAGGGCTCAGGAGTGGGGCCAGGGCCCCTGAGGTCCCTCGGTCCAGAGGCCGCGTCGCCACTGTAGGGGGGCCGTGGCCAGCTCCCCAGCAGGCACACCCCACAGGGCCCCTCCTTTCCGGACAGACGGCCCTACTCCCCGCCTCTCTGGGCCTTAGGGACCCATGGCCCACGGGCACCTCAAATCACATCAGGGGGCAACCGTCAGGAGACGTCAACAGTGACCTGGCAGGTGTGCAAAGACCCGTCCACCGTGTCCTGGAGACCTCTCGCCGCCAGACTCCAGCAGCTTTAAGTCACGATGGCACCGGGTGAGGGAGGCCACAGGCAAGGCCAACAGAAGGTTCAGGGGCCAGCGATGCAGTCATGGCGGGAAGCAGGTCAGCCCGGCGGCCTCGCTGCGCCCGCGGCCTGAATCACCCCTCAAGGCTGTGGGGGGCCGTGGCCTGCTCGCCGTCCCCAGGGCCCATATCACTGCTGGCGCAGCCCTAACAAGATGCGCCCACGAGGCCTGCCACCCGCGGTCTGGCTCAGAGCACCCTGGGACACGGGTGCCAGAGCCCCACTGAGCCCCCACGGAATGCGCCCCCATGCGCTCAGCCCCGCGGCCTGGATATGCTGCCTGGAGGTGTCCTCGGCCCAGAGCCCGGCCTCGCGTGTTAAAGCCGCCAAGCGGCTCCTCGGACGAGGTCCTGCCTCCTCTGAGACGTTAGCGTTGTTTTTCAGTTTTGTTTTTTAATGTTGCCTGACTGGGAGGCGCGAAGCCCGAGCTGGAGCCAGGCTGGCGGGGCAGGGGCCAGAGAAGCAGAGCCCGCCCCGAGCTGCACCGCCTGGCAACACGGCCCCCCGCGTGTTTTTCCCATCACTTGGGGGCTGGGCCGGTCTGCAGACAAACAGTCTGCAGTGATACGATACGCGGGTGGGCGGGAGACAAACAGCTGCGTGGCCAGGAGCGCAGGAGGAGGCCGGCCTTGATGAGAGCTGCAGAGAGCACGCCCTGCCGCCAGCGTGGCCACCCCACGGTCAGAGGCCTTGTTCACCCATCTGGGGGCTCCAGGGATGATGAGGCCCCCACCCGGGGTCCAACACACAGGGCCGTGGCCGGACCCCTGCCCCCAGAGTGAGCACACGGGGCTCCCTGGTCCCCCCTGGGGCTCCCTGCACCCTGGGACCCGGGACAACAGGCCCCCCGATCACAGGGCAGCACCTGAGCCGCCACCTTCCTCCCGTCTCAGGCGAGTGACCCTGTGACCCGTCACCCAGGAGGGGGCGGGACGCGGGCTGCGGAGCCCCTGAGGCATGCGCCGGGGCCCGGCTCTGGCAGGTGCTGTGGTTTGACCAAGAGACACCCTCCTTCCCTTAGAGCGAAGCCTGCACATGGCCTCCCTGCTCTCCCCATGGGTGGACCTCCACACAAGCTGGAATCGCTGGTGGGAGCCACAACACCCAGCCTGTGACCGTGGGATGGCCTGTGTCACCTCTGAGATCAGCGGGAGGGCTGTGGAGCAGCACACAGCGTCCCCCCCGGGGTCTGTCTGCGGAGACGTGCCAGTCGCTCTCCCCACCGGGGAAGTGGAGAGAGCAGCAGACCACCTGCCCATCAGGGCTCACCAGACACTCCGCACACTTGGGGGTATGGGCGGCGCACACCAGGCCATGGGTGAGCAGAGACGGAGCCATGAAACCCGGTGTCCACCAAGCTGGGAAGAGCAAAGACACTGGGCGCCGCACAAGGAGCCATCACGGGGAAGGTCAGGAGACGGACCTTTCCCGCCCACACCCCCGGACCCGCTTCCTGAGCTGTCGACTCGTCTCCTCGAGGCCATGGCCAGAAACGGGGGCGTGAGGGCTCCGATCTGGAAAGTGAGTTTTCCTTTGAGCAAAACAAAAGATCTGAAGCAGACACACCCTGTGGAAAGCTTTCTTTCCAAGCCAGCCTTGCAAAGAGGAATTTTAATACAACCATCTGCTTCCTCCACTTCTTGTCCACCTGGCTCTCGGACACAGAAAAGTCAGAGGCAGAGGGAGCCTCGCTCTGGAAACTAAGAGTCAAGGCAAAGGACCCCCCCACACACACCCAGATGCTTCCCAGACACACGCTGCCAGAAACCGCCTGGAGAAGGAGTCCCGCTCAGCTGCCTCGGCCCTAAGCTAAGGCCTCGCTGCACCAGCCACTGCCTGGGGCGGGCAGGGCCGTGAAAGGGCAGGACCTGCTAAGAAGCCTTGCAATTCTGGGCCCAAACCCTTCTCTTCTGGAGAATCCAGGCCGCAGACCTGCTCAGCAGCTTCCAGGGGAGCCAGTGAACTGAGCCCAGGTGTCAGCAGTTATCTGAGAAATGACGCCCTCTCATCTCAAACACCCTATCAGGCGATCGCACCTGGGGTGCCCGGCACTGGGAAGGCTACTCAGTGGAGGAAGAGGTGGTCGGGGGGTGACTGTGAGGTGTCCCCCGCGTCCACCTTCCACGGGTCTGCGAGGAGCCACAGAGCAAAGTGAGAGGGCGGCCCACGACACCAGGGATGACTGAGCACAGCGGGCGGTCCCGAGAAGGTGGACTGTACCCCCAGCCCCACCCGCTCCATGGGTGTCTACAGACCAAGCCTCTCCAACGCCAACCTCCCGCCCGCCCCAGGAAGCAACCTCGTCCCCATGCTGGGGGCCAGGAGGGGCCAACCCCAAACTCAGGTCTCCTGGACATCCTGACAGCACTCCTGGGCACCCGGCCAGCACAACATACCACAAGCCTGAAAACCCAGCCTGGCACCTGGCCAGTGCTGCCACACTGCGCCAGGAGCCGACCCTGCAGAAGACCACTCCTCAGTCTCCACCCCAACACGGAGAGAGACGTCCCAGCGACCTCGGTCTCCACCGAGGCCCCTAACATGGAGAGAAGTCCCAGAGACCTTGGTAAGGGCAGTGGTGGACAAACCAACCCACCCTTCAGTAGAGCAATAGACCCGCAACCAGGGTCACAGGGGAGGCCCCAGGCCTGCGTCACAGAACATCCGTGTGACCCGTCCGGCTCCACACGACACGCACATGGACAGCGGCCCGCAGGGACCACCCCAGGCTGCAGCAGGTGGTCACGGTGGGGAGGGGGCTGCAAAGAGGCCCTCTCAGGATTTCCCTGGTGCCGCAGTGGAGGAGCATCTGCCTGCCAATGCAGGGGACGTGGGTTCAGTCCCTGGTCTGGGAAGAGTCCACGTTCCACAGACAGCGGACCCGTGGCCCTAGCTCCCGAGCTCTTCACCGGGGGAGCCACAGCAGTGAGAAGCCCAGACGCTCAGCCCCGAGGACCCCCGCTCGGAGCAACTGGAGGAAAACCTGTGCGCAGCACGCGACCCAGTGCAACCAAAGATGAATAAATAAAATCGGCTTTTCAAACACTGTCGCTATTGAAAAAACCAAGAGGGCTTCTCCCTTCATTCTGTTTGCCGTTTGTACATCCTATATGGGCTGTTCTCAAAATTTGCTCAATGAGTCTAATGAAGGATCAGTTTTCTGAGAATGGGGGGAAAAGGAATATTTTTTAGAAAAAGGAAATTTCTAAACATCATTCACTCTTTAATTTACCATCAAGGAGTTTATCTTAAAGAAACAGGCAAATACTTTCAACGAGCCTCTAAGGACAGGCACACCATCAAAACGCTGCGAGTCCTGAAAAATGCAGGAGCCGGGGGAGGAGAGCAGACGCGCGACGCGGCCCCTGGAGCGCACAGAGCGGAAGCTGTGCGGGCAGACGCTGCTCTCCTCATGGGTGTGAGGCTCCGCCAGGGCATCCTCCCACTCCGCGCAGCATCAGCTGTGCACACAGAGTCAACCCTGGAGGACTGCGCCCAATACCCCAGGGACCCTCTCAGCCGGGCAGCGGGGCACAAAACGTCCCAGCTTTCCCTATTATTTACATGGTCTCACTTCTCAGGCACAGCACCCCAGCGCCTTCAGGACTCTTGGACCCCTCCCTGGAGTAACCCACACCCCCACCCCACACCCACCCCCTGGGGTCACCTGCACCCCACGTCCACCCCCGAGGCCCTTCTGGCCAGTGCTGCCCGTCACCCCGCTCAGTCACCCCTCTCAGGACCCCGTGCTGCGTGCACGGTCGTGCGTCCACCCGCGTCTCCGGGAGGTGGTGCGTTCGGGCCTCTGCGGCAGCCGCGGGGTCTTTCTGTGTCAGGGCCAGCCTGCAGGCACTTCCAATCCTGACCCAGATTCGGGAGGTTGCCCAGGTGCGCACGGCACTTCATTTCCGGAGGCCACCCCCACCCCGTGAGCCTGTGCTCCCAAAACCGGCGTCCCGCCAGCTCCCCCAACGCCTACCTCCGCTCATTGTCGTCCAGGTGAGAGAAGAGCACGTTCTTGGAAATGGCCTTGGCCAGCGCCGTCATGGTCTTGTAGTCCTTGGGGATGACCTGCGGGGAGGCCAGGTGAAGTCAGACTGGAGGCGTCCCAGGGCCAAGCCCAGGGCCTGAACCTGCCAGCCTCTCCGGGTACCTGCTAGACCTCGAGAAATGCTGCTGCCCAGCCTTCAAGATGTGTCCACCAGTGATGGTGGACAGAAAACTTGAAATGCTAGCTGAGCGTCACAACGTTTTGAAATCTAAACAGTGAAGAAGAGACAAGGGGCTGAGATGGCCCACAGTCGGCCTAAGTGTCACCGTGAACTCAGGGTCTTGGTGGACAGGCGCTGGCAGCCATCAGAGCCTCTAAGAGACTCTACGGACCTCCAGGCCCCTGGGTTATCACGCCTTTTTAAGATTTATTTCTTTGGCTTTTCTTCAGGTAATAAGGACTGAAGTATTGGACAACTAGGCGAACAGAAGATAACTTGACCCAAGGCTGGCTCCACGCTCCCAGGTGGTGATGGAGGGGCCGGGCGGGGGTCTGGACCCAGGTGGCCAAAATGCGGGTAAAAAGCCATCCCCATGCCCGCCGGGACCAGCCCGCGGAGCTCACGATGTGTCCCGTTGGTGGCCAGCACCAGCATCTCCAACGCCAAGGTTCTTCTCTTAAAAGACACCAAGGGGAACTTCCCTGGTGGTCCAATGGTTAAGAACCCGCCTCGCAATGCAGGGGAAGTGGGTTTGATCCCTGGTCGGGGGATTAACGTCCCACAAGCCAGGGAGCAGCTGAATCCTGGTGCCACAGCTACTGAGCCCATGTGTGCCAACCAAGACCCGAAGCAGCTCAGTAAAGAAACGTTGTCTTAAAGAAGGACCCCAAGGGGGAGGCTGCCTGTGCCGTGACACGGCCCCACCTCGTGCTCAGCTGCCCCTCAGTCTCTTCCAGGCTGAGGCAGGGGGGGATGTCAGGACCCCCAGGTGGGCGCATTATGTCTTCTGAAACCATGGAACCCTTTACAAAGAGACCCCTGGGGGGCAGGACGGAGCCTCCGGAAAAGCCGCTCCAGGTCCAACCACCATATAACAGGTCAGACCTGCGACACGGAAGGCACTTCGCGCCTCCTGTGACACCCGGGGGTTGCCCCGGAGCAACCCCCACCACCTGGGACCCGGCCGGTCCCTTCCCAGGAACTGAACCCACACATCTCTCCCCCCTCCTCAGACCCCACCAGGGCCACACGCAGGCGTCACCGCCCCTCAGCCCTCTGGTTGGGGACAGTTCCTCGGAGGAGGGCCAGCCAGTTACTCTGCAGAGCGTCCCTCCCTCTGGGTGTGTCTGGGGAACTCCACGTTAGACAGGAGTCCTGGGCTTTAGGAGAAAGGCCACGGGAGTGAAGTGTCCTGGTGGGCTTCTCAACTGCACTTTCACGGGTTTTATTCCCTGATTATAGGGGAAGGGTTGCGAGGGAGTGGTCTCATGTGGACAGGGGTTCAGTTTTGTGAGATGAAAACATCCTGGAGATGATGGTGACCGTGGTGTGACGGTGGCTGAAGTGCTGTGGCCACTCTGTCCCCAGACTCCTATGTCGAAGCCCAAGGACCACGGCCTAGGGACAGTCCCCGGGTTACGGGGTTCAGTGATGGGGCTTTTGGGGAGGTTGTGGGGGCGGGGTCCCCAGGATATGATCAGTGCCCTTCTAAGTCAAGACCCTGAGAGCTCGCTCCACACACTGCCCCCCAACTCAACACGTGAGAACACATGCGAAGGTGACGACTGTCTGGGGACACAGGAAGAGGGTCCTCGCCAGGAACCCACCCTGCCAACACCTTGGTCTGGGACCCTGAGCCCCCAAGTTGTGACAGTACATGTCTGCTGTGTAAGTCCCCAGCCTCTTGTTATAGCAGCCAGAACAGACACAGGTGGCAAACCTTACGTTACTCACATTTTCCTATAATTTTTAAAAAATTTTAATGGCCATAAACTATTTTTAAAAAAATTTTAAAAAGCAAAGCTGGCTGTAGAAATGCATAAGATGGGCTGAGAGGCCCAAGGGAGCTTTGGGGGCCACGTGGCCACCAGTACTGTCTCGCCAGGCAGATTCCTGACAAAGCGAAGGGGAGCCCTGCAGGCAGGAGAGGAACGGAGGCTGATGGCCAGGGTGGGGCGGGCTCCCTCTGGAAGGCTCCGAGGTCGGGGTCCAGCCTCCAGGAGGAAGCCAGGAAGACAGGAAACCGTCGCCACAGACCCAGGGCTCCTCCCCGCACACCCCACAATCTGGGTGACCCACCCTGTCCCCAGCCTATCGGCGTCAAGAACCACGGGCGGCAGGGACCCCACGGGAGCTCAGGTAAGTGCAGCGGCAGACTCAGGCCAGCAGGGACCATAGGACTCCCGGGAATCAGGGAGGTCAGCGCAGCACCGGGCATGGGCCGGGGCGTGGCATGGGTGGGGCGGGGCGTGGGCGTGGTGGGCGGGGCGTGGGCGGGGCTTTGTGGGGCGGGGCTTGGGCGTGGTGCGGTGTGGGCGGAGCTTGGGTGGGGTGGGGTGCGGCGTGGGTGGGGCGGGGCTTGTGTGGGGTGGGGATGGGCGTGGCTTTGTGGGCCGGGGCGTGGCGGAGCTTGGGTGGGTGCGGTGTGGGTGTGGTGTGGGGGTGGGCGGGGCGTGGGCCGGGGGCGTGGCGGAGCTTGGGTGGGGGCGGTGGGGGCGTGGTGTGGGGGGTGGGGGTGGGCGGGGCGTGGGCCGGGGGCGGGGCGGGGCGGAGCTTGGGTGGGGGTGGTGTGGGGGGTGGGGGTGGGCGGGGCGTGGGCCGGGGGCGGGGCGGGGCGGAGCTTGGGTGGGGCATGGTGTGGGGTAGGGCGTGGGCGGAGCTTGGGGGCACGGTGTGGGCGTGGTGGGGTGGGGTGTGGGCGTGGTGTGGGGGTGGGGTGTGGGCCGGGGCGGGGCATGGGAGGAGCTTGGGTGGGGCATGGCGTGGGCGGGGCGTGGGCCGGGGCGCGCTCTGGCGGGGCGTGGGGCGGAGCAGGGCGCGGGGCCCGGCCAGGCCCACCTTCCGCACATAGGACACCGCATCCTCCTCCGTGTACACCTCAGCGCTCACGCCCCCGCGCCGGTGCCGGGCCTTCACCACGGGATTGGGCGGCAACGGAGACACATCCTCATCTTGCAAGTCCGACTGTGAGGCCGACTTCTGCTGAGCCAGGATCTGTCTGTTTTCTTCCTGGGGAGCAGGGGGGCAACGGGGAGGAGTGAGAGGAGAGGCCATCCTGGCAGAACCCCAGAGTCATCCAGGAGGCCGTGGGGTCCCAGGAAGGCAGGGGACCCAGTGCACCCTGGCCGGGCTCCTGTCCCGGACCCCGCCCCACCTCCACCCCGGACTCCCTGTCCACAGCTCTGCCAGCCATAGCACCCTGGCCCCGGGAGGCTCTCTGCTCAGTCACACTTTGAGCAGTGCGTCCTGGAACCAAATTTGAGTCAACCCAACTGAAGCCCCCAGCAAGCACGTGGGGCGCCCCCAGGCCCCAGCCTTCACCCTGAGGGCAGTGGTGACCGCGCTCTGCTCCCTGAGGCACAGGAGATGGCAGTTGGGTGCATAACAGGGAGACAGACCCAAAAGCTACTGCTTTTCAAAAACCAGGTTTACACACAGAGGGTCCCAAATCCAAAACGTGCAAAGGGACGTGGAGGTCTCCTGTGACCGAACCCGCAACCCCGCAGCCCCAGAGCAACCTGGTGACCAGCTGGTCCCCAGATGGAGACGGGGCTTCCCAGCACACAGCCCGGGGCAGTCACAGCAGCACAGGCTGAGCAGCACGGCTGACTCCGTACAAGCTCTGCATCTACAGAGTCCCAGAGGACAGCTAGAGCAGGACAGATGCTTTACTCATGAGACTGTAAATGGTGTTCATCCAAAACCGAGCGTCTGCAAGTCTGAGCAGCAGCCCCGGTGCCTCATGGGAGAGGGGTTCCCAGAAGGGCAGCCCTGGACACACCAGCCGTCACCGACGGCTCCAGAACAGACTTCCAAGGTCACGCCTTGCCGCTCTTCTGTTACCATGACGACAGCCATCCCATCCTCCCTGAGACCGCATCAATACCTCCCTGGTGCCAGGAGTCCCTGGGTTATGCACCAGCATTTGCAGTTTCCTGGGTGAGCGATGAGTGCCAGCACGTAGAAATGCGCTGCTGTCGTTCAGTCACTAAGTCACATGCGACTCTCTCACAGCCCGCCAGGCTCCTCTGTCCACGGGATTCCCCAGGCAAGAAAACTGGAGTGGGTTGCCATTTCCTTCTCCAGAGGATCTTTCCAACCCAGGGATCAAACCCAAGTTTCCTGCATTGGCAGGCAGATTCTTTACCACAGAGCTACCAGGGAAATGTCAGTTTCATTAATTCTACTCAACATTGTCGGTAAGGCCCTCCCTGGTGGTCCAGTGGTGAAGAACACACCTGCCAACGCAGGGGACGTGGGTTCAATCCCTGGTCCGGGACGCCCCCACGTGCCTCAGGGCAACTAAACCCGTGTGCCGCAACTACTGAGCCCATGCTCCGCAGTGAGAAGCTGTGGCTGGAGAGCAGCCCCCAATGCCCCAGCTAGGGAGAGCCCACTTGCAGCAGCGAAGACACAGTGCAGCCAAAGATGCATTAAACACACTGCTGGTGAGACTGTCCCACTTTTACAGAAGTCATTACAAATGTCACCAACTGTTCCTATAAACCATGAGTTTTGACTAGAAACGTCAGCTGCATCTCAAGTGAGACACTCCGGGCCTTTGCTCTTAGAAATTATTAAAGACAAGAACAAGGGAGTTCCCTGGGTCAGTGGTTAGGACCCCATGCTCCCACTGCTGAGGGCCCGGGTTTGATCCCTGGTCGGGGGAACTAAGATCCCACAAGCCACGTGGCCGAAAAGAAAAAAACAGTAGTACAGGCAGAAGTGAGTTGGTGGAATCCTGGAGCGACACCGTGGAAAGGCCCCCACACTGCAGTGTAGACCGTCTACAGTGACTCCAGGCTCTGCCAGCATCCAGAGAAGAGGAGCCAGCAGAGGCCCCTGGCCACCGAGTCCGGCCACGCAGAAGTGACCGGGCTCCATGGTGGTAGCGACCTGGGGCAGAGGGGTGGGAGCAGCTCAGGAGGAAATGACCCCAAGCTTCCCGCAGAAGCCAGGGGCCCGAGCAGTGACTGAGCAAATGAGGGGCCTTCTTCTCCACTGAAGTGAAGCTCACGCAACGTGAAATCAACAGCCCGTCATCTTACAGCATGCAGCCCTGTGGCCTTCGGTGCACTCGTAACGCTATGCAAACGCCACTAGCACCGAGGTCCAGGCACCTCATCACCCGGCAGCCCTGCACCCGCCACCAGGCCTGGCACCCGCCCGCCCACCCACCAGGACCGTGCACACGCCCCTTCTGGACGTTTCACAGGAGCAGAGAGACACAGGACGTGTCCTTCCGTGTCCAGGGCACGCCCCTAGAGGAGCAGAGAGACACTATGTGTCCTTCCGTGGACGCACCCCTTCTGGACGTTTCACAGGAGCAGAGAGACACAGGACGTGTCCTTCCGTGTCCATGGGCACGCCCCTACAGGAGCAGAGAGACACTATGTGTCCTTCCGTGTCCGTGGACGCGCCCCTTCTGGATGTTTCACAGGAGCAGAGAGACACAGTACGTGTCCTTCCGTGTCCGTGGGCACGCCCCTACAGGAGCAGAGAGACACTATGCGTCCTTCCGTGTCCATGGATGCACCCCTTCTGGACGTTTCACAGGAGCAGTCCCATGGTGCGTGCCGGGCCCCTCCTTCTCCGATGGTCTCCAAGGTACGAGTGTTGCTGAGGTGCCAGCTTGCCCCTCCTTCCTGTGGCTGAGTCAGACTTCATCCTATCACATCTCGACGGCCCGTTCATGGCTGGTCGACACGGGCTGGGTCCAGCCCTCAACTGCATGGATGCTGAGTGTGCGGGTGTGTGTCTCAGCGCTGTGTGCTGTTCCTGGGGACACCCCGGGGCGTCACACTCAGCTCAGTGAAGAACCTCTAAGCTGCTCCACCAGCTGCCCCGTTCCACGCTCCCAGCAGCAGCACAATCCCCAGGCCCCCTTGCCAGTTTCTGTGTTTTGGTTTGGTTTTGATCTGGTTAACCTGAATGGGTTTGGGACACACTGACTTTGAGATAACGGAGCGACCTGGCCTTGGGAGTGGCCCACAACACTGTAGACAGAGGCTGACCTAGGTCCATGGTCACGGCGAGGACCCGGAGCTCCCCAGGGAAGCCACCAGAAGCTGCTTTTCTTCCAGGAAGCTGAGATCCAGCCCTCACTTTCTTGGACCCGTGAGCTCCGGCCGGGCACAGAGACGATTTTCCATCTTTGACAGCAAAGAGTCACGTGAAGCAGGGTACTGGGGGTCAGAGCACGGCGCCGCTGCGGGGAGTTAAGAGGACCCGGGGGTTTCCCAGGAGCTGTGGTCCCCCAGGGCTCTGCCATGCCAGACCGTTATTCCTGGATGACACCCCCCTACCCGGGAGATTCCAGGAAACCCTCTGGCTCTCGGAGCTCCCCTTCCTGTCTCCCATTTCCGGGCTGATGAGCTGTCTGGGCTGCAGGATGGTGTAGGGCTCAGGGTCAGGACAGGCAATCCAGGCCAAAGGCATCTTCATAACCAGAGTGTGGGAACGGCCTTCCCGGAAAGCTGCGGAATCTGCCCCTAATGCAGAGGCAGCTCCAGGGACCGTCTGTCCTGCCCCCGGGGCCAGGGGCTCCCTGGGCCACAGCGTGGGCAGCTCATCTTCTGACCGGGTTTTTCCCACACAAGGGGGTGAAGTGCAGGCTTCCAACCCGAGGGGAGACAATGATGGGGGGTCTAGGGAGACGCTGCATAACTGAGCTGACTCCCCAACCCCCTGCACGCCTGGGACCCTGGGACAGCGCAACCCCTCCCCCGCCCCCCATCCCCCACTCATTGGGCGGGAACACCGCCTGCCCCCTCCCTCACAGGAGAGTCCCAGGGTAAGGGGCGTGTCCAGGGCACCCGGCCACTCAGCCGCAGGGCAAGAAGAGATACCCAGGGCTTCGACCATTTATTGCGCACCTTCTGTATACGAGGCTTCATACACAAAATGCAACGGGGGAAAAGGGCATGGTTCTGTCATGAAGGAGGTTACTGTTGGAGCTCGAACAGGACAGAGACAGTGAGAGGGCTCAGCAAGATGACCGGTGAGCACCGCTAAAAAGACATGTACAAGGGGCTGTGCCAGCAACAGCAGGCTCTTAGACCATCCTCAGCAAGGAGTCAAGGAGGGCTTCCTGGAGGAGGTGCCTTCTGAGTCCACCCAGATGAGCAGAGCTGATCCAGGGAACATGGGCAGATCTGAGTCCACCCCTCACCACCCTCCTCCCCCGCGTGTGGCAGATTACAACGTGGCAGTCCTCTGGGACGTGGGCTTCGCCCGTCTCTTCAGAGTCAGACGCTGATTTTATTGTCTGCTGCTATTTCTTCGATTTCTGCTGGATTAACTGCTGCTTTTATCCTTGTCATTTCCCCGTGTTTCCGTCTTGCTTGCTTTCTCTCCTCCTGGCTTCTCAGGTGGCGCCTGAGGGTCCCTCAAAAATTCATGTCCGTCAAGAACTTCAGAGTGTGGCTTAATTTGGAAATAACTCTTCGCAGAAACAATCAAGTTAAGATGAGGTCATCCTGCATCGGAGTGGCCCTGATTCAGCAACACACGTCCTTTTAGGAGGAAGTCTGGACACAGACACACAGGGATGAACACGGGACCATCTGGTGATAGGTCTGACAGTCAAGGGCAGCCCCCAGAAATTAGGGGGGCCCAGGGCGGACCCCCCTGTCAGAGCCCCAAGAAGCAAGGGAGACCCAGGATAGACCCCCATCAGAGCCCCCAGAAGTACCTGCCTTTGCCAAAGCCTTGATTTGGGGTCTCTGGGTTCCACAACTGAGGCAGTAAATACCTGTTCTAAGCTGCCCAACTTCTTATCAATTTGCTATGGCACCTGAGGAAATTAAGACACACAGGTCATTAATTTCTCATCTTACTTTTTATTTATCTTATTTTTTAATGAGGCTGTACATTTCCCTCTAAGTACCAATTTTGCTAATTCCACATGCTTTGATATGCAATGCTGTTACTGTCACTCAACCTAAATATTTCATAACTTTTTTACCACGACAATCTTCTTTCACTGATGAACAGACAAAAGCTCATTACTGGTTTCCAAACATACGCAGAGGCTTCTGGCTCCTTCTCTTTTTCCTGGCTTTTTATTAATAATTTGTAACTTGACTGGATTACAGTAAAATAATTTGGTTTCTGAGTGAGAAAAAGACAAACTCACCCTGGGGCCCCTTGAGATGACAAGTCACACTGGGCACTTCGTTCTCAAATTCTCAAGTTCTGATTCACACACGTCTTTCTAGGGTCACTGGTGTAACCCGATCGTGATCTCAAGAGACAGACTGGAGAAGGGAACCAAGGTCAGTGACAACGCAAGGCAGGTCCCGTGTCCCCCCGAGTCGCGGCCCTCCACCACACACACTGACATGGGATCACTGCTTCCCAGGGGCTCCCCAGCACGTCCTCAGCACCTGGGACAGTGCCTGGCGCACAGAGGTGTTTGCTGTAGACTGGCAGAATGGATGAACAAGTGAAACCTTTCGGGAGAAGCGGCTTTATTATCAGTGGGCGCTTCTGAGCTTCATGATTCTGTTTCTCAAAACACATCCTAAGGAGACAGTGAGAGGAGTCAGCAAGGCGTCTGTGCCAGAACGTCCTTTCAGGGCTGAAAAACGTTTCACTTCAACCAATGATAATAAGAGACTGCATATAATAGGATACACTGCACCATTAAATCATACTTTTAATAAATTTAGTGACTGTGTAAAGTTTGGTTTAAAACGCCGAAAAGCAGGACTCAGAATTATGCACAGTCGGGGAGGTGCAGTGGTTAGGACTCCGTGCTTTCACACCAGGGCCTGGGTTCTGTCCCTGGTCGGGGGACTAAGATCCTGCAAGTCACACAGCAAGGCCAAAGAAAAAAAAATTGTATATAATCAAGAGAATGAAAAGACAACACATGGACTAGGAGAAAATATTTGCAAAACATATCTCTAAGACAGGATTCGTACGCAAAATGTACAAAAAGCTCTGTGCACGCGTGCCAAGTAGCTTCAGTCATGTCCGACTCTGTGCGACCCCATGGAGTGCAGCCCCCCAGGCTCCTCTGTCCATGGGATTCTCCAGGCAAGAAGACTGGAGTGGGTTGCCATTTCCTCCCCCAGGGGATCTTCCCAACCCAGGGAACTAACCAGAATCTCTTACGTCTCTGGCATTGGCCAGCTAGTTCTTTACCACTAGCGCCACCTAGGAAGCTCTTAAAACTCAACAGTAAGAAAACAAACCCGAATGGAAAACAGGCCAAAGATCTTAACAGACCCTCATAAGGAAGATCTGCAGATGGCAACCAAGCATAGGAAAGCTGCTTCTCCTCACGTGTCATCTGGGAAACACAAACTAAAGCAACAATAAGCTACCGCCGCAGGCCTGCGGGGATGACCAGAACCCCGGACACTGACAATACCAAATGCTGGCAAGGAGACAGAGCAACAGGAACCCTCACTCCCGGCCGCAAAATGCCTGGATGCAAAGTGGGGCAGCCGCTCGGGAAGACACTCTGGTGTCTGTCTCCACGCAACACAGCAACTGCACCCCTGGGGTTTATCAAACGAGATAAACCTACATCACATAAAATCCCACACACAGACGTTTATAGCAGCTTTCGTCGCAATTGCTAACACTTAGAAACAGCCAGTCATTCAGCCGGTAATGAATAAACTGGGGTCCATCCCAACAATAGAATATTATCAGATAATGAAAAGAAATGGGCTATTAAGTCATGAGAAGACCCAGAGAACGCTTCGGTGCGAATCACTAAGCAAAGGAAGCAGGTCTGAAAACACTGTGTGCTGTGACCTTCGCGACCTTCTGGAAACTGTGGAGGCCGGGAAAGGACCGGCCGCCAGGGTTGGGGGAGGGAGTGGTGGACAGGTGGAGCACAGGGCTTTTCAGGGCCGCAGCGACCCTGCATGACACTGTGGCGATGGAGACACGCCACGTGTTTATCTGAACCCACAGAACGTGCACCATGAGGGAGCCTTCAGGGGAACTGTGGTCACTGGTCAGTAATAATGGAGCAGGACTGCTGGTCACTCCCTTGACCTGCTGGTGCTCCGAGGCTGTCTCAGCCTGGGCACATGGCCACCCACTGTGCTGCCAGACGTGCCTGCACCCCAGCCTCAGCCTCCCCCAAAGCCCGCGGCCTCCACCACCTTCCCCCAGACCTTGGGGCCAGTTGTCCGGTGCTCACAGGGCCCAGGACCCTCCCATGCCCACCCAGAAGCCCGGGGACCCGGCCCAGCCCCCTCCCCCACCTCCAACTGGTCTCCACGCCCTCTTTACTCCATCTTCTCAGCCCCCTCTGGCCGAGCGCCTCCACGCAGCTAAGCAGACGTCTCAGCAAGGCAGGGGAGAAATCATTAGGGCCAAAGATACGAGGGCCCCACTTTCTTTTTCTTTTTAATTTCAGAGACTTTGCCTTTTTTTTAAGCAGTCACAGTTCAGTTCAGTTCAGTTGCTCAGTCGTGTCCAACTCTTTGCGACCCATGAACCGCAGCGACCAGGCCTCCCTGTCCATCACCAACGCATCACAGGCTTACATCAAACGTCGCAGGGTGGCAGAGAGGCTCCCCACACATCTCCGGTCCCCATGCACACAGAGCCTCCCCCCGACTCTGCAGAAAGGAGAGCGTGCTCCCCCACAATGCCCCGGCCGCCCCCAACCAGATGCGGCCCACCGTCGGCCCCCAGGCTGCACATGGATGCGCCCACCACCTTGGCTTCCCCGGTGGTCCCCTGTAAGGGAGGGCCTGGAGCATCAATGTGCCAGGGGGTGGACAGCCCCTCCAAGAGGAGGTCAATGCTGGACCAGCAGATGGACACATCTGTCCGGCATAGGCAGCACTGGCCGCCAGCAAACATAGGGTTACCCTCCCCACAGAGTCAGCAGACGCCTCGGACGCCCAGCGCAGACCACAGCCCTCGTTTCAGGAATGGCCTTCTGTGCCCGGACAGGATTCACTTCCATAGAAGTCACCGCCGGCTCTCCCAAAGTAGTGCCCACCCATCACAAGGGAAACCCAGTGTGACTGCTCATCTCATCAAAGGCGCAGAGCGAGCTTGGGTCAGCGGACATTTGACCAGCGGACCAGAGGGAAGCCACCACCACACCAGGATCAGGAAACAGGCCGCTGGAGGAGTCGTCCAGGGTCACAAGGCAGCGCAGAGCAGCGTCTGCAAGGGCTCGGGAGAGGGTGCGGGCTCCAATCACAGGCTGACCCGGCCCTCCGGGAGCAGACGGGCAGCCCCGAGTCCTTCCTAAGCCTGCTACAAACCTGCTTATTTCTCTGAAATCATTTCCTCAGCATAAAGGTGTTTTCTGGAGGAAAAAACAAACAAACTGAAAGCCATCAAACACAAAATGCTGGAAAGAAAGTAGAACAAGGACACATCCACAGGATGGAAGGTTGAGCAGCCCGGAGAAGCCACCGAAAGGCTGACACAGGAGTGCAGCTAATGCCACTGAGACGCACACTGAAAAGCGGCCAGAATGGTGACTCTACACCGTGTATGTGTTACCACAATAGAAAGCGCTACTAGGAAGGTAAACAGCAGGGGCTTCCGTGGAGGCCAGTGGTGAGGGGTCCTCCTGCCAGTGCCGGGGACGTGGGTTCGATCCCTGACCCGGAAAGAGTCTACATGCCGCGCGGGGCGACGACGCCAGCGCGCCAGCCACTGAGGCCTGCACGGCCACCCCCGCCAGAAACGCCCAGGACCCTGTGCACCGCACAAGAGGGCAGCCCTGCCCGCTGCCCCCACAGGAAGCCCGCGCACAATACAAAGACAGCACAGCCAGAAACAAATAAATGATAAGTTTGAAAAAAAAGAAAATTATCCACATCTGTATGTAAGCGTGTCCTGAAAGCAAGGAAAGTCCCGGGGGAAATGTCAGGTGCGACTCCACAGTCTCTCCTGCTCCATTTAAACCCACCGAATCCTGGAGCGGCTCCAAGGCTGTGCTTTGCCGGGGGATATAGACTATTCTTGGAGAAGGCAATGGCAACCCACTCCAGTACTCTTGCCTGGAAAATCCCATGGGTGGAGGAGCCTGGTGGGCTGCAGTCCGTGGGGTTGTGAAGAGTCGGACACGACTGAGCGACTTCTGCCTCCTCAAGCTTCCAATGAGAACAAGTCCGCCCCATCACTGAGGCCTGGGCACAGGGCACCGCACCCCAGCCAGGGCAGCACCCCAGGAGCTAGGCCATCCCCGCGGGCCTGTGTGGGCAGCTGCCACCTCCGCACTTACCAAGGCCACGGACATATGCTTCCTCCTCGCCACACAAGGGGAGAAGCGCGCCCCTCCCCAGGCTTCCGACCTGCCGGCCTCCTGCGGAGAGGGGCCCGGGACCAGGCCCCAAAGCAAGAACCTCTCCTGCCCCCGGCCACCCTGGTGCACAGGTACAGCAGGGAGTGAGATGCCCGTGGGTTTGAGGACACCGCAGGGTGCTGTGCGTGCTCTGCAAATCCCGGGGACTCTCCCCAGTAAAACGTACCCACTTTAAAAGCTCGCAGGCGATTTCAGAGACTCCACCCAGTCAGCCCGAAGCCTGGAACCCCGGCCTTCAGGTCACCCACCTTCTCCAAACCTGAGTCCTCACCTGTCAAAGGCAGGTAGGAAACTGCCCCTCCAGGCGAGAAACATCAATTAATGCTCCTAAACCTCTGTGCCCGCCCCAGCCTCTCCTCCACAGGCTCCAAACCCACAGCCTCTTTGATGACTCAGACCCTCCAAGGGACTCCTCTTGTCTTTCTATCCAACCCTGCCTCTCCCCACCGCCCCCTTCTTGGCGGGAGGCACCCCTTCACTCGGGACTCGGGCCAGGCCTAGGAGTCATGGGCCAGGCCTCACTCCTCACCCTGCCCCCATCCCCCAGCAGGACCGGGAGGCCCCCCAGCCTCTCACTCCACGTCCACTCCCCCCAGGGGACAGCAGCGCTCCCTCTCCCACCAGGTGAAACAATCTCGGCTCTTGTCCCACTCCACTGTGCTGGAGGAGGCATGAGTCCTAGCTCGAGCTAGAAATAAACCCCATTCTCGCTTTTGCATTGCTGCGAGTGTCTTATTCTACCAGTATGGGGGGACCGGACTCAGGGCATAACATTTGGGGGCTCGTCCGGGATCCCTCTGACTGGGGAGAATAACGCTCTCTCGGCAGAAGGGGTTCATCAGCCCGGAGGAGGGCTGATTATAGCACCAGTGCAAGGTCTGTTCAGGGGCGATCGCCGTAGCCAGCGTAAGGCCGAGGCCCAGCATTCGCGCTGGAAGGCAGCTGGATCTGCAAGGTCTGTTCAGGGGCGAATTGGTCACCATAGCCGGCATAAGGCCGAGGCCCAGCATTCGCGCTGGAAAGCAGCTGGCTCTGCGGGAGAGAGGAGGTCTCTCCCGATCCGGAATCTGGTGGGCAGTGGACGCCCTTCGGTAAGGTTACTTTAAACTGCAGGAAGCCTCAGAGGTCTCAGAGACCTAGTAGTGTGTTTTCAGCGGACGTTTGTCTGTCCTCCGTTTGTCGTGTTATCGCGTGTGCCGGCACTGTCTCTGTCTCTCTCCTGTGTCTGTTCTCTGCCGTAATCTGTTCTGTGGTCATGGGTCAAGGAAGCTCTACCCCGCTCTCCCTCATGATGGATCATTTCTCTGACTTTAAATCTAAGGTGCGAGACTTGTCTCTGCTAGTGAAGAGGAATAAGCTGGTGACGCTCTGCTCCTCGGAGTGGCCCACTTTTAATGTCGGGTGGCCGAGAGAGGGAACCTTCAGCCTGCCCACCATCCGGGCTGTTGGGGGAAGGTTCTCACGCCCAGCCCTTCCGGCCACCCGGACCAGATGCCCTATATCCTGGTCTGGCAAGATCTGGTGGAAAACCCACCAGCATGGATAAAGCCTTTTGTTTCTATCCTTTTCACCCATAATCCCACCTGGGATGACTGTCAGTAGCTGTTACAGGTGCTCTTCACCACGGAAGAACGGGAGCGGATTCTATCGGAAGCTCGGAAACATGTCTGGGGTGTGGACGGGAGGCCCACCCTGCAGCCGAACCTAATTGATGAGGGATTTCCATTGACTCGGCCCCAGTGGGACTTTGAGCGCGCAAAAGAAGATTTATAAAAAGGACTTTTGGATAAATACAAGTTTCTGAACTGGGATTTGGTTGAGTTCTTGTAGAGCACCCTAGGTTTGTTTCTGAAGCTCGTCTCAGTGATCTATCTTTGGATGAAGATCAGATGCCTCATGACCTGCAACTAGGACTAGAAAAAGACATAATTTAAGGGACTGTCTCCAACCTGGATGGAAGGACTTTTTTCAGAAGAAACTACACTACACCAGGATGAGAAGACGACGACATCAGAGGTAGACAGCTTGCCCAAGATGCTGGACCTGATTCGTGTGATCATTTATAATGTTTTCCTGACTTCTTAGACCTCTGCATATAAATCAGATGCTTTTCTACAAAAAAAAAAAAACAATCTCAAGCGTCTCTGGCCACTACAGATGTCCCCTGGGGGCAAGAGGACCCCCCCCCCGCCGGGACCCTCTGCTCAGGTCTCACTCTGAGGCCTCAGGTCTGGCCGGACCCTGCCTCTGGCCTCCAAGCGGACTGCCTGCGTCCGTCCTGCGGAGAGCTCACATCCCATGGGATGCATCACCTGGCTGGGGTTGTCGTGAACAAGTCGAGTCAAGACGCACTGTCAGCGCCTGACTCTCCCCGCTCACACGTGCAGGAAGACGGGCACAGCCCCACGCCGTCCTCTGGGCACCGGTCGGGCACCGGATGCCTCTCCAACACAACGCTCTCGAAAGGGACCAAAGAAAAACAGATGAAAGCCACATGACCACGTTCAGCTACCAACTAAACAGCTTTTCACGTTAAATCAGCCGAAGCCATAGAGAAGGGGATGGCAGCCCGCTCCAGTGTTCTTGCCTGGAGAATCCCTTGGACAGAGAAGCCTGGCAGGCTACAGTCTGGCGTCAAAAAGAGTTGGACACGACTAAGCAACTATGCTCACACATGCGCACACAGGCAAGTACAGCTAAAGCTGGCCGGGAGGGTGGCCACAACCACACCATCTGCTGGTGGGTCTTGAGTTGATGCTCCCTTTGGACAGACCCTGACCACACCAACAAGATCTCTGTAACCCAGTAAGTGCACCTGGAATTTCAGTAAGTCCACCTCCAAACAATGCTACATGCAGAAAGAAAAAACAACCTATGTATGAGTATGTTCATATGGCATTACTTTCCAAAAAAACAACCGGAAACAACTGTCCAATCATGAGGAAAATGTTGAGAAAACTGGTGAATCTTCTCCAGCAACACCACGCAGTCACTTACAGTGAGGGCAATGAGAAATGTGTCATAAATGCACAGTGTGAAACTGCGTCCGGAACGCAACTCCAGCTTGGTTCCAAAACCACAGTGAGTCGGGGGTAGGGACAGGTGGAAAGGACTCCAGGTGATTTCTATTTCTTCTTTCCACTTCTGAACTTTTTAAGTTCAAATTTTTTTTAAGAGGCGTGTATTACTTTAAAATGTGCTTTAGCGGGTTTTTTCAAAAGGAAGAAATAAATCCATTCCTCTGGGTTAAGGCTGTCTGCCCACAGGGGCCCCCGTCAGACGTAAAACACTGCGGGGCTTGGGGACACAGAGGTGCTTAAAACAGAGCTGGGTCCCAAATGGGGTCCTGTTCAGTCCCCAAGAGGGGCGGGCAATGTCAGACAGATCCCAACACAAGGAGGTCCTGACCTCAAGGAGGAGCCCGGGGTGACTTCAGAGAGAGTGCTGGGGGCGATGAGGGGGTAGGGAAGCTGCTTGGGGGTCCTCTGGGGGCTCCTGCCCATCTCCTGCTCCCAACCCCCGCCCACACCAGGAACCAGGAAGGGTGAGGGGCATCATCCAGGCAGGAGGGAGCGGGGTGGGCAGCCAAGGCTCTGAGGGGCCGGCACCCGCCTAGTCTCAGGACTGCAGACCCTCCTCAGGCGGACCTCCCTGGCTCCACCACGGTCCCCGTCAGCCGTTCGCTTTCACCCCGAGCGCAAAGCGCATCTCTGACGGCCTGAGTTGAGAACTGCTGGTGACCTCACAAGCGACAGTCACAGCCACCACTTCCCAAACGACCCCAAGCCTTCCGGGAGGTGGGGCGGGGCCGAGAGCCTGAGCCTGGGGAGAAGACGCGGTCCTGTGGGGGCGTGAAGCCGCCCGGCCTGCCAGGGGCTGCAGAGGGCAGAGCTGAGCACGCTGGGGTGGGAGGGAGGCCGGGCGGGCGCCCGCCCCCCGACGCCCCTGCCCGCGGGACCCGGCGCGCAGCCACTGACCTTCTCCAGCCTCTCGAAGTGCTCGCGCAGGAACCGCATGGGGCGCTCGGGCTTGGCCAAGCAGAGTTGCACGATGCAGTCCTTGAGCACCTGCTGGATGCCGCGCCTCTGCACGTAGAGCTCGCAGGCCCGCAGGCCGTCGTCCTCGTCCAGCGGCTGCGCCCCCGGCGTGGCCATGGCGACGCGCGGCGCGTCCTGCGGGAGAGGCGAGTCCGCGGGCCGCGCGCGTCCAGCAAGCGCCGGGCCCGACCCGGCCTGGCGACCCTGGCGTCTGTCCTGCCAGAGGCCTCTCGTCCTCGAGGCGAAGCTCACCTCTAGGCAGATACTCGCGGCGGCGCAGGGGGGCCCGCCAGGGCCCGGGGGGAAGCAGGGCAGCGGGGCGGCCGGCCTGTGTGCGCAGCCGGCCAGTAAGGGGTCTCACGTGCGACCATCCCTCCCCTCCCGGGACCTTCCTGGCTGAGGGCCTCCCGCGAGCTCCCGGGGAGATGATGGGGGCGGGGGGCGCGGTTACACGATCCGCAGGAAAAGGAAGGGAAAAGGGAAAGGAACGATGCCCGGAGCCGGGCCTCCCGGGAAGACGAACCCGGAGAACAATGGCAGGGCCGCGCGACCGGCCCGCTCTCGGCCAGGTCACAATGACAGCTCGGAACCCGCCCGGAACCCGGCCTGCCGGCCCGCGCTGCACGCAGCTCGCTGCCCCCGGCCCCCGCGCCCCCGGCCCTCGCGCCCAGACCCGGGTCGGGCTAACGGGCGGGGGCTCCCCAAGGGCCCACGCCTCCCGGGGCCTCCAGGCAGCCGAGGGCTCCAGCGCTGACCCTCCCCAGCCCCGCGTACCTGGAAGCGTGGCGCCCGAGGCCGGAGGCGGCTGCGCAGGGACGCGGGCACGGCGGGCGAGCGGTCCCGCACTGCAGCTGCGCCGCCCTCCGCCCGCCCCCGCGCCGCGCGGTCCACCCTCCTACCGGCCCACCCCCAACCCCCTCTCCCCGCTGCCCAGATCTCCCGCCTGGGCAAGCTACCCCTGCCCCCGCTCCCCCTCCCGTCCCCGCCTCCTCACCCCCGCCCCAGACATGCAGGCTGACAAGCCCCACGTTTGACAAACAGACACACATCAGTGCGCTGCGGCTACCAGGAGGACCACCAGGACCGCCCCCACGTGCCCACCTCACACCTCCAGCCCCCCACTGGAGACTCCATTACCCAGATTGCCCACCTGGCTGGTGGCAACCCCCTGGGGCCTTGGGGGTGATGGTGAGGACCCCCCCAACCTTCACACCTGGGTGTCATCTCTGGGCCACAGGGCCTGCACTGGTGGCCACTAGTTAGGGGCACCAGCTTCACCCAGATACCAGGGACGGGGGGGAGGTCATCACAGGGTCACCGTAAATTCTTCCCCCAGCCCAGGGGTCCCAGAAGCCAGAGGCCAGCACAGCCCCTAACCCACCAGCCAGGCTGGCAGCAATGGGAGTCAGTCACCCATGTTTTCCAGTTGCTAACAGCATGTTTCGGAGATTGAAATAGCAACCCACTCCAGTGTTCTTGCCTGGAGAATCCCATGGACAGAGGGGCCTGGCGGGACTCCTGCCAGGGGGTTGCAAGAGTTGGACACAACTTAGCTACTAAACCACCACCACATTTTGCCCCCACTCTGCCTGGTAGTGGCAGAGACGTCATTTCAGGTGGTTGGGGGCCCCCACCCTTTCCCTGGAGGCTCCCAGGTGGTGCTAGTGGTAAAGAACCCTCCTGCCAGTGCAGGAGGTCTAACAGACGCTGGTTCGATCCCTGGGTCGGCAAGATCCCCGGAGGAGGACAGGCAGCCCACTTCAGTATTCTTGCCTGGAGAATCCTACGGGTGGAGGAGGGTGACCTGGTGAGGAGGGTGACAGGAACGGGGGCCAGGTGTCACGTGACAGGCTTCTGGGGGGAGGTGTGCACCCCACGGCGGGCTTCTGTTCTCAGGGTCTCCTGGGTGCTCCAGAGATCTGTGTGGGGGCCTCCCCCTGCACGGTCCGTGGAAGGGACCGTCCCTGAGGACGGCCTTCAGACCCCAGCACCACCCCCCACAGACACACCCTTATCTTGCTGGATGCTTTGCCCTGGCAGAGAGCCCCCTGGACCATGGCTGGCAGACCAGGATGGGTCTGGGAGCAGTGGCTGGCAGTGGCTGAATGCCCGGCCCCCCAAAACCTTGCTCCCCAGCCCCTCTCAGCTGGGACTGAACGAGCCCCGTCCTCCCGCCACCACAGGGGCAGCTCCCACCAGCCTCTCTGCTGCAAACCCTTCCAGGCCCCTCGGGCACCTATCTCACGGGCCCCCACGTCCAGGGCCTGCAGGTGGGCCACCCTAAGAAACCATCCCCCAGCAGCAGTGCAGGGCCAGCCCTCCTGCCCACAGTCCAACCTGCTGGCAAGCCCCCTCATTTCTCCTGGGGCCCCAGTCCCCTTCGCTGGCCATTTGGGTGGAAGGGAAATGCTTCCCATTCATCCAGGCACTCAGCGCTTCGAGGCAGAGAGCCAGGGGCCCTCAGACCAGGCCCAGCCTGTGCCCAGAACCGGGCGGCACCAACCAGCTGTTGTTGCTGTTGTTTAGAGGCTAAATCATGTCCCGACTCTTGTGACTACATGGGCTGTAGCCGCCAGGCCCCTCTGTCCATGGGATTCTCCAAGCAAGAATAAGGAGTGGGGTGCCACCTCCCCGTCAGGGGCTCTCCCCAGCCAGGGGATTGAGCCCATGTCTCCTGCACTTTACTGCTGAGCCACCAGGGCAGCCCAGTTAATCCTCCCATTGATGGCACAGTGGTTCCTTGCAGCTGATCCAAGTGACTCCACCCTGAACTACACGACCTACGCCCCTTCCCCCGAGATGGGGGGGAAGCCAACCAGACTGCAGGTGGCCAGTGGCCTCATGTGGGGGCACAGCAGGGATGCCCCTCCTGGAGCAGGGTCAGGGAGCTGTGTGGACCAGTGTCGCCACGCACAGCTGGGTCAAGGTCCTGGCCTCACTGGGTTGGACAGTAACAAGCCCCGGGTGACTGGGCGTCCTTCAGACGTGAGGCAGGGATCACGTCGTCAGGCAAACGTCCCCACAAGTCGTGCTGGTCTGTGCGTCCCCTCCCACAGGGAAGGCCCCGCCAGCGCAGCCCTCCTGCTTTTCCCACAAAAGGGTTGCACGTGCCACAGCCCGGGGTCCTCACTCCACCCTGGAACCTGAGTCTCCAAGTCTTGCAAAGGTCCAGCTTCAAAACCACCTTACTTTCCAACCACCCACTCCCCTGCCCCAGATTCCTGGCGGTTCCAAGTCCAGTTCACCTGCCAGGATTCAACAGGGACATTGTTTCTGTGAGGAACCCTCTCTGCCTGGGGCCCTCACACCTGCAGGCCAGCTTGGGCCCTTGGGGGTGCCGCCAGGGTCTCCCTGCAGCCTTGGTTCTGTGCGAAGCGTGCTGGAGGCCGACTGCTGAACCTGCCCCCTTCTCTGCTCCCGGCTGTGCCGAGCGCCCTGGGGAGTGTGGACACTGCACGTCTTGTCCTTTAGACCCTGAGGGACAAGGAGACAGATGTGGGTACCTGCCCAGGCGAGGGAGGTCTCACCACCGTCCCCCCGCCTGGTGGTGCTGAGCGCGGACTCCTAGGTGGGTCCTGCTTCCCGGCCAGCAACAGCATGGGAGCCGTGGGGTGCTTCACCTGGAAGACCCTCCAGTCTCCCGCCTGTGGGCGTGGAGGTGGGCGTGGCTCCCAGCACCTGCTGATGGGGAACCAAAGGAACCCAGTGACCACAAGGCTACCAGTTACAGCTCATCCAGCCATGTCCCTCCTGGTGGGGCGTGGTGGGGGCAAGCTAAGCCCCCCTCACAGAGCAGAGCCGTCAGGGCCTGTGTGGGTGCAGAAGAGGAGCCCAAGCAGGGGCCGGAGGGCAGGGACCCGGCCTGGAGCTCGGGACGGGGCTCCAAGAAGGAGCAGGCCACCCAAGGCACGGGGCCCCCAGCGGAGGACACACCGCTGCCTTCAGGGGACAGACCCGAGCCCTGCTGGACTCCTGACCCGCTGACGCAAGATGCTCAGGAGTGTGAGGCCCTGCGTTTGTGGTGGCTCCCAGAGCATGTGCAGAAGGCACGGGCAGTGGCGCCCGCAGGCGGCCAGGGCCCCGGCTGCACTGAGCCTCCTGTGCGCCAGGTGGCGCCGTTCCTCTTCATCCCGCAGCTTCCTGCCCTCAGCTCTGTGAGGGGGCGCTGCTGTGGATGCCGGGCCCCGAGCGCCCCACGAGAACCGGCCGGAGGAGCCAATGAACAGACCGGCCAGGCGCACCGGCTCGCGGGGGGTCCCCGTGCTGGTGAAAGGACACAGTTCGCAACGTTCGTCAGCAGGACGCTGAACGGGGGGCTCCTGGAGCAGACCTGAAGTCACGCCTTCCTACCCTGGCCGGGTCTTCAAAATCCATCCGGAGAAGGAGGTTCCTTCCTGACTCCAGCCTATGCAGCTGGGGCAGTTCTATCACATTTCGGCTCAAACGTAGAAAATTTCAAAGTTCTACCGTTATGTCAACATATACACCCAATGTTAACTCAGTCACTTTAAGCGCCCAGTGCTATGAAACGGTCACGACGGCAACTGATCTAAAGTGTTTCCCTTCGTCCGGTGGGGCCGAGGCCGGGGACCAGGCTGGCTTCCTCTTCCTCGAGCAGCGCCCCCCACAAACGTGCCAGCTGGGCTTCGCCACCTATCGCATCGGGACAGCCTCTGGCAGCTGGGATGCCCAGCCCCCGGCCACCGCGCCAGTCTCAGCGCCTCAGGGAAGCAGGAGGCAGACTGAGGGCCCCCGCGGGGGCTCCTCTCGCCACGCGGAGCAAGGCTGCGGCTCGTCCACACCGGCCAGGGCCAGCGCCGCGCCACGGCCGATGCACGTCTCACCTCGGGTGGCGAGTGCCCAGCACATCCCAGGCTCACCCTCTGGCCGCTGAGAACAAGGGGCCGGACCCGAGAGCCCTCCCCTCCCCTCCCTTCTTGCACCCGCGTGTAGAATCGGCGGGTCGCCTGCGAATCCTGCGTAACTTTTTCAGGAACCACAGGGCTCCTGGGTGGCTGCACTATCTTCCATTCCCACCCGTGAGACTCAGGGTCCTCATTTCTCCACGCCCTTCCAAACGTCTGCTCACCTGATCCGAGCGTTCCTGCCTCTGCCCCCGCGTCTCTCACGTCCTTTTACGTGGCTTCCTGGTCCTGCTTCACGTTTTCTCTCCTTTCTAGGCACGGTCTGTCTAAGGACTGGTCCCTCTGTCCTACCGCCCCTGTTTATTCATTCTGGAAGGATGTCTGGGGACAGGAGGCTGGCCGCCCACCCCCCGAGTGCTCACAAAGCCACCACCTCAGTCAGGACACTCGGGAGGCTCCCCCGCCACGCCCGTGCCGGTGCCCCAGCCCCGGAGACCACCCCTGGGTCCTCCACTCCCATAACTGTCATCTCGGGACTGCTGTTTACAGGGACTCACGCAGTCAGCGTCTCACCATGATTGCCTTTTACTGGCACACCGCCCGGAGGCGCACCTGAGTCTCTGCCTGTTATCAACAGTCCTTCCCCTTCGTTTCTGAGTAGAACTGAGTTAACGTCCACGTTTGGAGTCTGTCTTTCTGTCACTGATTTTTATGCTCTGACTTCACTTCCTTTACATTTGTCGAGGTCTGCTTTACAGCCCAGGATACATACGGTCTACCCTGGCACGTCCCTGGGCACCTGTGAACACCGTGCACTCCGCAACTGTTGGGTGGAGGGTTCCATGAACATCCCCTGACCCCTCCGATCGACACTGTTCTACGTCCTTTCCAAATGTCCAGTAGTTGCAGCAGTTGTGAAGAGTGGGCACTGAGGTCCTCACCTGAACCGGGGGGTTTATCTCCCTCAGTTCAGCTCCCCAGTGTTTGCTTTGTGTATCTTAAAGATCTGTTTGGGTCATAAACATTTGCGATTGCAATATATCTGCCTGGTGGACAGATCCTTTTATTGTTATACAGTCGACCTGTTTTTCCCCTGGAAATTCCCCTTGCTCTGACGTCTACCTTGGCTGATAGTCATCATTCTACTTTTTCAAAAAGGATGTTTACACGATAGATCTTTTCCCACCCTTTTCCTTTCAGCCTCCCCCGTTATCACATTTGAAGTGAGTTTCAGTGCACGACAGATAACGTTAAGTTGGGTCATGGGCTTTTATTCCTCCTGCGAATCTTTGTCTTCTCACTGGTTGTGTACACGCCATTCACATCTGCAGTAACTAACGGATAACTAGTGCTCAAGTGGCGCTTGTCCTTCCTAGTGCCACAGTGTGGGGTACCCGGGTGCCTGCCAGAGCTCCACTGGGTGGCATGCTGAGTGCATCGCTGTAGACTTCTGCGGGCGGCGCGCCACACACTCCCACGTGCGCGTGCACTTATCAGTCCAGGGGCACTGATGTTCTGCCATGCCATGTGGCGCAGGATCCTCCCGCCACCCCTCACTTCTCTCACGCGCCCAGAGTGCCCTGTTTAGCTGCAACCATCAGATGTTAAAAAACGTGCCACTTCCTTCTGGCCACTGTTCCAGAGACCAGAAGAGATCTCTCATCCACACTCACGTCCCTCTCGAGGCAACACGGCATCTCTGTTTTCACATTTTTTTTCTGTGATTTGTTTTCAGAGATTTAATTACGATGTGCCTTGGTATGGATTTTTAGAGGACTTAGCTCTTCCCTGGTGGCTCAGATGGTAAAGAATCTGCCTGCAACGCAGAAGACTCGGGTTCAGTCCCTGGGTCGGTAAGATCCCCTGGAGAAGGGAAGAACTACCCACTCCAGTATTCTTGCCTGGAGAATTCCATGGACAGAGGAGCCTGGGGGGTTACATCCATAGTGTCACAGAGTCGGACACCACTGAGCGACTAACACTGCACACTAGCCTACACAGGGCTCTGTTGGTCGGTTGTATGTGCGGGTTTGTCTCTCACCAAACGCAGGAAGTTTTCAGCCATCATTCCTTGCGACACTTTGCAGCCACATGCTCCCTCCTGCTGCCCTGGGTCTCTGGTGGTAAAATGACTGTCTGCAGGCCTGAGGTTCTGTCTCTTTGCAGCCTGTTCTCTCCGTTGCTTAGACTGAGCAGATTCTACTGCTTTATCTGTGAATTTCCTGATCCTTGCCCGTCATCCCCACTTTGTCATCACATCCATCCAGCAGTGGACAGTGATCACCGTGTCCGGGGACAGACACAATGCTATTATGGCTACTGTGTTTTCCAGTTCTATAATTTTCATTTGGCGCTGGGTGCGGGGGGGTCACATTGGGAATTTCAGTTTACTGGTGACTCTGTAGACTGTCACCTAGGGCACGCACTGCAGAGGCTCCTGCCAGTTCAAGGCCCCGCAGGCACCAGGCCACCGAGAACAGATGCCGAGGCAGTGATCTGTCCTCTGGGAGTGGCTGAGCTACAGCCCCCATGGCCTGCCGGCAGGTCTGGGTTACAGCCCCCTCTAGCGCCTGTTCCAGGAACCTGGAAGCCAGAAGAGAAACCCCTGGGTCGCCCCACAGCTGTTCCCCCAGTGTGGTATCCCCGGTCAGCTGGACCCCTTCTTTCCAGCTCAGATCCTTTCCCCGTCGTCTGCTGAAGTAGCTTCAAGGTGTTCAGTTGTAACTGGGAGGGGAGCAACCGGGAAAGTGAGTCTGCCCCACCTCTGGAGCAGGGGAGCCCAGCACCCTCGCTTCAGTGCTGGCCCTCTCATCTCGATGGCAGCCAAGGCCTTCCCAGCAGCCTCACATGGCGTCTGCCTGGCTCCCTTCCCACCCGCTCTCCGACAGCCAGGGCAGCCTCCTGCAAACAGAAGCCTCCTAGTAAAACCGTCCCACCTCAAACCCTCCCTTGCATCCCCCACTGGGACCCGAGGGCCGTGCTCCCCCAGGCCCCTGTCGCAGGGTGGGGGTGTCAGTCCCCTCCCCGTATCTGCTCCTGGGCTGCAGAAACACAGCACCATAAACCCGGCAGCTCAAACAAGAGAGATTCATCTCAAGGATCTGGAAGCCAGGAGTCCGAGATCACAGTGTTGGAGCCCGGTTCCCCTGAGAGCTGTGAGGACGTCTGTTCCAGGTCACTGTCCTGGGCCTGCAGACAGCCACCCTGCCTTCACATGCTTCTCCCTGTGTGCTCGTCTGTCTCCAGTTTCCCCTTTTCATAAGGACACAGTCAAATGGATTAGGGCCCACCCTAAAGAGATGGCCCTAACTTGATGAGTCTCTGTGGCCCTATCGCTAAGTAACATCCCCTTTTGAGGTCCAGGGCGGGGAGGGAGGGTCAGGACCCCACCACATGAACTTTGGGGGGCACAACACAACTGAGCGGTCACACTCGCATCGCAAGCCACTGTGCAAGCTGTCCCCTCCCTCTGCAACGCTTCCCCCGCCTTCACCTAGTTAACTATCCTGTGGTGTGTGTTCAGTCACTCGGTCACGCCCAGCTCTTTCTCCCCATGGACTGTAGTCCGCCGGGCTCCTCTGCCCATGGGATTCTCCAGGCAAGAATACTGGGGTGGGTTACCATGCCCTTCTCCAGGGGATCTTCCCGACCCTGGGATCAAACCCAGGTCTCCTGCACGGCAGGCGGATTCTTTACCATCTGAGCCACCAGGGAAGTTAACGTTTATGAGTTAACTATTACTCACCCTTTACAATACCACCCCAGCCGTCACACCAGGAAGGCTTCCCAGTCTACACCAAGTTCCTTGGCATTCATCCCTCACGCTGATTAACCTGCCACCCAGTAGACCAAGACCCGAGCCGGCAAGACCAGGCTGGCCCGACCCGGGCCTGCAGGAGACGTGAGGGTCACAGAAGCCACTCGAGGACACGAAAGGGCACGACCATCACGCCTCACCGAACACAGGGCCGCGGCAGCCAGCAGATCGGGACCCAGCCGGGACCCGGACCCCGGCCCTGGGCAGCGTCCCTGCAGTTCCCCAAGCCCCGCCCCGCCCCGCCTAAGGCCCCGCCCCGCCCAAGGCCCCGCCCCGCCCAAGGCCCCGCCCCCGGCCGTGTCCTGTCCGCGCCCGAGCTGCCAATAAAGTTGCGCTCGGAGCTGACCGGAAAACGTGCCGTAATCCGCGTCGCGGCCGTCGTAAAAGAGACGGTCTCCCCTGGTGACTAGCAACGCGGGAAGATGGCGGCGCTGGTAGCGCCCGAGGCCGCGGCGCCCCGGGGCCCGACAGAAGCCGGGGAGACGACCCAGGCGGCGGAGCTGAGCCGCTCCCTGAGCCGCCTGCTGCCCGGGCTGGAGGCCGACAGCAAGCTGGGCCGGCGGCGCGCTCTGGAGGCGCTGCAGCGGGCGCTGGAGGCGGCGCCGCCCGAGGAGCCCGCCGCCGACGCGGACGCCGCGGCCGCGGCCTTCCAGGGCCCGTGGGTGCAGCTGCTGCTGCCGCGCCTGCTGCGCCGCCTGGCTGACCCGGCCGAGGGCTGCCGCGCGCTGGCCGTGCGCCTGCTGGGGCTGGGCCTGCGGCGCGCCGCGCGGCCCCGCGACGCCCTCCCGCGCCTGCTGCCCGCGCTCGCCGCGCGGCTGGCCAGCCCCGAGCCCGCGCGCCGCCCGCCTCCCGAGGCCTGCGAGGAGCTGCGCCTGGCGCTCGTGCAGCTGCTCGGCCTGGCCGTGCGCCTCGCCGGCGCCGCCGTCGCGCCCCACCTGGACGACGCGCTGCGCGCGCTGCGCTGCGCGCTGCTCGACCCCTTCGCCGCCGTGCGCCGCGAGAGCTGCGAGTGCGCCGCCGGCCTGGCGCGCGCCACGCCAGGTGCCGGCCCCCGCCGCTCCCGCGGCCCCCTCCCCGCCCCGCGCCCGCAGCGCGCGCAGCGTCTCCGGGTCTCTGCGCCGCCCCCGCACCCTGGGCAGCAGCGAGCCAGAGCCTGCCTTGATCTGAGGACTTGAGCGCGGAGAGAACTCGCTGCGAGTACCACTGAAATAGCGAGCTCACACAGGCCTTAAGCAGCGACAGAACTGCAAAGCCAGAGGGTCCCCCTGGGTCCCACGAAGACCCCCCGGTCCTGACTTTCTGTGAGGCCCGTAGAAGCGGGTGGCTTTGCCTGAGCGGTGCCGGTGCGGTTTCCTGCTCTGCGCTGCGTGTCTGGCTCGGCAGGACCTGGGAAGGCGCGGTCTCTCCGCACTCGGCGTCCCTTTTGGGCACCTGTCGCAGCCACTGGCAGCTTCAGGCTCTCCCCCTCCCAGCCGCTGTGTTCAGCTAACATGGGCTCCAGCCCCAGGCCTCCGAGAGACGTGCTGTTTGCGTCACTCGTCCTGTCCCTGTGCCTCTCCCAGTGCTGAGGGTACAACGCTCCCAGCGGAGCCAGGCCAGAGCGGAGGCCCGCAGGCTCCCCTGCTGACTGGTGGCCTCCCCGCCCCCACAGACCACTTCCACATGCAGTCGGAGTCTCTGATCGGCCCCCTGATGCAGTCCATCTCCCACCAGCACTGGAAGGTACGCGTGGCCGTCATCGAGGCCACGGGCACGGTGATCCAGTTCGGCAGCGCGAGGTCACTGGATGATGTCCTTCCGCACTTTGCTCAGCGGCTCTTTGACGACGTTCCCCAGGTAAGGGGAGTTTCTTCTCGACGGCCCCTTTTCGCCAGTAGAAGCGTGCCAGTGCGCTGTCACTTACTCGCTTTTGTCTTTTATTAAAGATCCTATATGTGACACCAAAATGTCCTTCCATCGTTCCCAGTCACAGGGCGTTCCCGTTTCCCATCTTTGAGAGGCTGAGGGAGAACCGAATTGTCTTAGTGGATTTGTTGTTCTTAATTCTAAAGAATGGGGACGGGGACTGCTTGCTTTTAGGAAGAAAGTGTTTCCACGGTTTGTAGAATCATGTGTGATATGCCGTCCATCAAGGCGATTTAACGGAAAAGCCACAGAGATTGGCAAACCAGGAGGACTGGAGCCAGGGTTGGTGTGTTTGGGTGATTCCTTCCCTTGGCTTTGGGGCCTGCGGAGACAGACAAGACAGCCAGGCAGGCAGCTGGAGGTGAGAGAAGCAACTCTTTTGTCTGCAGAAGCCAGCTCAGAGTCATGGACCTGAGGCTGTGAGGAGCAGAGTGAAGGCCGCAGGGGCAGGCTCTCTCCCAGAGGGAAGAGGCGGTGAAGGGCTCCCATCTCCTGGGGCAGGAGGAGTGGTGGTTGCTAGTGGGGACCTGCAGGGCGGGCGACACGTGGCCCCTGTGCCCCCGGCAGAGGGAACGCCAACCTTCTCGTGTCCTGTCCGTCAGTACTTACATGCCATCGCGTTCCTTCCCACGGAAATCCTCCCATGTCTGAGGCTGGGGCTGGTATGAGTGCCAGAGCCCCACTCGGAGCTGGCCTCCTCCAGGCCTGGGTCTGTCGACCCCAAAGATTGCTCTCCAGCACCCCAACTGGCCTCCAACCACAGCCATGCTGGATCATATTGTTGGTTTTCTTCTTCTTCTTTATAATTGAAGTGTATACTTGACTTACAAGGTTGTGTTGACTTCGGCTGTACAGCAGTGACCCAGTGACACCTACGTGCATGCTGTCTTTTAGAGCCCTTGCCATACGGTTTATCACAGGGTATTAAACATAGTTCCCCATGTTGTACAGGAAGACCTTGTTGTTGGCCCACACGTATACACCAGTTTGTGTCTGCCGACTCCAACTCCCAGTGCCCCCCTCCACTCCCCTCTGCCTTGGCAGCCCTGAGCCTGTTCTCTGCGTCTGAGTCTGTCCGTTCGCAGACAGGTTCGGCGGTGTCGTATTTTAGATTCCAAATGTAAGTGGTGTCGTGTGGCGTCTGCCTTTCTCTGACTTACTTCATTTAGTGTGATAATCTTTAGGTCCATCCGTGTTGCTGCAAATGGCATTCTTTTGCTTTTTATGGCTGAGTAATATTCCACTGTGTATATATGTACTGCATTTTCTTTACCATTCATCTGTCCATGCACGTTTAGGTTGTTTCCATGTCTTGGCTATTATCAATGCTGCAATGGACACTGGGGTGCATGTGCCGTTTTGAATTATGTTTTTCTCAACCATAGGCCCAGGAGCTGGTTTGCTGGATCATATGTTAGCTCTAGTTTTAGTTTTAAGGAACCTCCATACTGTCCTTAGCAGCTGGGTCAGTTTATATTCCAGCCAACAGTGTAGGCGGGTTCTCTTCTCTCCACACCCTCTCCAGCATTTGTTATTTGTAGACTTTTATTGTTTTTATATTATTTTTAAGTGTTTTGCTGCACCGGGTCGTCATTGTTCTCTCCAGCTGTGGTGAGCGGAGGCTGTTCTTCGTTGCAGCGAGTGGGCTGCCCACTGCAGCACATTCTCTTGCTGTGGAGCACGGCTCAAGCACATGTGGGCTTAGTTGTCTGGCGGCGTGTGGAACCTTCCCAGACCAGGGGTCAAACCTGTGTCCCCTTCATTGGTAGGCGGATCCCTAACCACTGGAAGACCAGGAAAGGCCATTTGGAGACTTTTTAATGACAGCCGTTCTGACCAGTGTGAGGTGATATCTCATTGTGGTTTTTGATTTTCATTTCTTTAGTAGTTATTGAGGTTGAAATGTCTTTTCATGAACCTGTTGGCCATCTGTATGTCTTCTTTGGAGAAATGTCTATCACGGTCTTCTGCCCACTTTTTTTTCTTGGGATTTTTGGTTTACTGTCCTTGAGTTGTATGAGTTGTTTGTATATTTGGGGAATTCCTGTCAGTCACGTCATGTAAATATTTTCTCCCAGTCTGCAGATTGTCTTTTTGTTTTGCTTATGATTTCCTTTGCTGGGCAAAAGGTTATGTGTTTGATTAGGTCCCAGTGGTTTAGTTTTACCTCTATTATGTTGGGAGACTGACCTAAGAGAACATTGGTACGGTGCATATCAGAGAATGTTTTGCCTGTGCTCCCTCCTAGGAGTTTCATGGTGTCATGTCTTAGGCTTAAGTCTTTAAGGCATTCTGAGTCTGAGTCTGTGTGTGGTGTGAGGGTGTGTCCTAACTTCATTGGTCTCCACGCAGCTGTCCGGCTTCCCAACACCACTTGGCCTTCCCCACGTTGTATATTCTTGCCTCCTTTGTTGAAGATTAATTGACTGTAGCTGTGTGGGCAATTTCTGGGCTTTCTAGTCTGTTCCACTGGTCCATGTGTCCGTTTTTGTGCCAGCACCATACTCTTTTGATGACTGCAGCTTTGTAGTATTGTCTGAAGTCTGGGAGGGTTATGCCTTCAGCTTTGTTCTTTTCCCTCAGGTTTGTGTTGGCAATTCTGGATCTTTTCTGGCTCCATGTAAATTTTAGGATTCTTTGTTCTCTTTTTTATGAAACATGTCATGGGTAATTCAATAGGCCTCAGGTGACATCTGTAGCTTACTGTGGGTGGTACAGCTGTTTTAACAGTATTCTTCAGTCCAGGAGCAAGGTGGGGTGTCTTTCCACTGCTTTGAGTCATCCTCAGTTTCCTTTATTAATGTTTCTAGTTCTCAGCATGTAAGTCTTTCACCTCCTTGGTCAGGTTTATGCCCAAGTATTTTAACTTGTTTGGTTGCAGTTTTTAAAAAGGATTTTTTTTTTTACATTCTCTTTCTGATGTTTCATTGTCAGTGTAAAGAAATGTGTTGTTAAGCTCGCTTCCTCGCGCAGGGGGCGTGGTGTGTGCAGGCACGCACGCCACCTACTCTGACACAGGCGGCTGGCACCCAGCGTGCCTAGGAGGTTCCCCTACAGAGGGCTGCGGACACGCCACAGGGCTGAGGCAGGGCCCCGGAGCCTGCTGTGGTCAGTGAGGGTCCAGCCTGAACCTGGAGGACGTGAGCTCAAACCAGCCAGACTAGGCATCCTGGCAATCTGTCCCCAGACCCAAGATGTGGGCAGCAGAGCTTCTCGAGCAGCGAGCTGGCTCCGGGCCCGGCGGTGCCCATGCCAGGGAAGGCCGCTGACTGTCTCCCGCCTGCAGGTGCGCCAGGCAGTGACGCGCGTGGTGGGGGCCTGGCTGCTGAGCCTGCGGGACCGCTACTCCTTCTTCCACAAGCTCATCCCACTCCTGCTGAGCAGCTTCCACGATGAGTTCCCCGAGATCGCGTAAGTGACGACGTGGCTGCCGTGGCCGGCTCCGGGTGCCCCAGGCCCGCCCACTCTCCTCCCAGGCACGGCCTCTCCTCCGTTGTCATTTCCCGTGGCGACGGCTTCTCCTCTGGGCCAGAGTCCCCTGTAGCCACCCCTTCCTGCCTACTGAGCGGCCCTAGGGCTTTAACCGGGCTGTTTTGCACCTTCAGCCCCTCGCCTGGCTCACAGACAGGAATCTGTCAGGCAGGGATGATGCCAGCAGACCCACAGGCGAGTTCTCTCAGGCAGGGGCCCCCGTCCCCGTGGGCGCCCCCCGAACTGCGCCTGTGTCGTGTACGGCAGGTGTGAGGCGAGCAGCCTCTGGGAGCAGGTCGGCCTGCAGTGGCAGACAGAGAACGAGGACGACCTCAAGGACAAGCTGGACTTTGCCGGCCCACCCCCGGCCCACCACCCCTCGCCAGGTGAGTGCAGAGGCGGGTGTGCACTGGAGGTGGGGCCCGGCCTGGAAGGGGCGCCCTCGCAGTCGCAGGCCGGCCTCCCTAGGTGTGTGAGCACACCCCAGCCGAGGAGCGCGAGGCTGCTGGGGAGCTCTGAAAACGGGGTGCTTTGTCAACTCACGGAGCTCGTCTGTCAGCTTCACCTGCAGAGGAGACACAGGCCCCACGTGGGATGCAGCCCTAGCGTTTCGGGTGACGCCTCCTCAGAACAGAGGCTTCCAGGGGTGGCTCCCCGTCCTGCCCCCCACTGTGGTCCCTGCCAGGCTGTGAGCACCCGCGCGCACACACGGGCACCCACGTTTCCCCTTAGCTCCCGAGTCAGACCCGAGCTGCATTTCCGAGGAAGCCCCTGCCTGCCAGGCCCCAGCCCCCCTCTTGCCCCGGGGCCTTGCAAACATCTAGTTTCCCGTGTTGAGGAAACACTCTGTCGGGGCCTGAAGTCCGCCGTGAACTTGATGGGGCACCTTTGTCACTGCAGTCTGCCTGCAGGTGCTTTCTTACAATGGAGCCGTGACTGGGTGACGCTGGCAGGGACTGAGCCTGGTAAACGTGTGCCAGGTCAGACGGGCAGTGCCATGGGAAGCACCAAGCCTGGGGCCTGCAGGCCGCGCCAGACCTGGTCAGGGGAAGTCAGGCTGCTTGAGGGTCTCCAGGCATGATGCGCTACAGGGGACAGGTGTTGGCACCTGGCGTGCACCTGGTGCTGTTCAGTGTGAGGCCCTCAGGGTGGCTCCTCCCTGCACCTGGGAGGCCTGCGTCTTCTTTTTTTGGTCTACCTGTTGACTCAGGCAGCGTCACCTCCCACACCGCGCAGCTGCTGTAAGGGGAAATCACACATGTTTTGGAAAAGGTACAAAAATTAGTTGCTGGCAGGGACTTTTTCTGACTTACTGAAGTTTGAGGACGCACCGTCTTCTAAATTACCACATCTGCCATATCATGTTCAAGAATGGAGATCAGAGCGTTGTCGGAGTGAGGCCATGTGCCCGCCTGCCCGCGGACCCCTCCCCAGACCGTCGTAATATGGCCCCTCATCCCCCAGACTCGCCCCAAGGGACCAGCGCCACCAGGAAGAAAAGGGCATCGTTCTGGCTTTTCGGTTCTTGCAGAATTAGAAGCGCCCGTGAACAGTGGGCAGAATCTGAATCTCCGGAGCTAGGTCTCTCATACACCGCGGGAACAGAAAAGTGATCGGAGCGAAAATTCAAAGTGGGGCTTCGTGGTCCAAGCTGTTCTTTTTACCAAAACACCCTTTAAGCTCTGACTTGTCCCCGTCTCATTTTTATTTCTAGAGTTGCTTTGAATCTTTAAGATGAAAATCTCGTAATGAAAATCGCCGAAGGCTTTTTTATAGAAATTGAGAAACTTATCCTGAAATTCACCAGGAAATGCAAGGCGCCTGGTGCAGCCCAATCTTTGAAGACGAGGACCCAGGCTGAAAGGCGAGCACGTCTGGCTTCCAGACACAAAGACAGACTTAAAGCCAGAGCGAGCGGGCGCGGGGGAGTCGGCGTCAGACAGGCGGCCGTGGGCAGAGCGGGGTCCAGAGGCAGACACAGGTGGCCTCCGGATCCGGATGAGCTGCAGAGACAGCTCGGGAGAAAGGGCGTCTGCAGTGGGGACGGCGCCCCTGGGCCTGGATCCTGGCCTGCTGATGCACGAGGCTGAGCCCCAGTGGCCTGTAGACTTGAGGGTGGAACCCACACACTCCACAAAAGGACGGCTGGTGGACCGGGTCTCATCAGAACAAAACGTCTGCTCTTTGGAAGACGCTGAGAAGATGAAGCTGATGGCACAGACAGAGGAGATGTTTGCAGATTGTGTATGAACGACTCGTTTCCAGGGCACAGAGAGAACGCACAAACTCAACATCAGGAAACTATCCAGTTTTAGTGGGTTAAAAGAGAGATCGAAAAGACACTTGCCTGAAGACACACAGATGTCAAGTAAGCGCCTGAGAAAATGCCCTAGGACATGCATGGGTCCTAAGGAGAATGCTTAGTAGAGCAGCGAGACCCCGCGCCTCGCTGGACCTAAGCTTGCCCCGCAGGTGATACAGACGCGGAGGAGCCCCAGGTCCTGGGCGTGGCCAGCGGAGCGGAGCAGAGGGAGGGCGGCACTGCCGCTTTGAAAAACCATCAGTGTTTCTTAAACCGTTAAGTGCCTTCCTGCCGGGTGCCCACCCGAGAGATGTGCTGTTAGCAACAGCCTGCACCAGAGCAGCTCAGGCAACCATCAGCAGGTGGACTGGCGGACGGACAAACTGCAATCTGTCTGTGCAGTGGCGCATGCTCAGCAGTGAGAAAGTCTCATGCCCCAGCACGCGATGGGCCTCAGCGTGCCTTTCCACGTGGAGGGAGGCCGACAGAGAGGGCATATGCTGTACAGCTGTGCTCACAGAAAGTCTAGAAGAGGCAGCTCCTCTGCAGTGACCAGCAACCGGCTGAGCTGCCTGATGGAGGGGTGGGCGGTGGGGGCTGCCGGGAGCACAGGGAGCTTCTGGGCACTGCGCGTGTCTCGTCTTGAGGGCAGCATATCCATTTGTTAGCGCTTTGAACATGTAGTTTAACGTGTGTCACGCCTCAGCATTGCTGAAAACTGTCAAGTCGGTAAGGACGCTCTGTGGCCTCATTTCTTTCTGTCTTCAGAGTCGGGCTGAGTTAAGACCTCAGAATAAAGCCTGTAGGTCTGCCTTCCATGAAGAACGTGTACTAAGTGACTTTCCCACACGACTCGTTGAGGTTTGTGTTTGTGAACGTCACCATCTCCCTTCCACCTTCATGACCCACAGGGAGCCGCCCGGGGCTGGGCTGCCGAGAGCTCGTGTTCAGAAACCTCTCCAAGATCCTCCCCGCCATCTGTCACGACATCACTGACTGGGTGGTGGGCACCAGGGTGAAGTCGGCGCAGCTGCTGGCCGTGCTGCTGCTGCACGCGGAGGACCACGTCACGCAGCACTTGGAGCCCGTGCTGCGCACCCTGCTCCACGCCTGCGCCGACGAGGAGGTGGCCGTGGTCAGCAACGTGAGTGGCGTCTGCGGGGCCCCACCCTTCCTTCTCAGCTCTGCCGGCCCTGAACTCAGACCTTAGCAGGCACAGGGCCGCTCCTGCGTGAAGGTGTAGGTGTGCAGTGGCCCCCCCGTGGCCCTGGGCCTGCGAGGAGTGGCGTATGAAGGCTCTCCTTAAGCACGTGAGGGCAAGTGGCCCTGCGTCTGTATGAAAACAGCCTCCACCCACAGGCCCTGCGGTGGTCAGCTTGCAGGGACCGCGGGCGGGCAAACGTGCAGAGCAGCCCCCCAGGGTCCAGCTCAGGCACCCGGGCCTCAGGACGCTCTGACAGCCCTCCCACTAGCCAGACGCATGACTTCCTTCCCCTGGCAGTTCTGAGCTCACGGGAGGACTCACTTGTTTTCAGGAGCGTTTGAGCAGGTGGTGGGAGGAAACATGCCCGCAGGGCTGTTTCTGGGGGGTGAGAGCCAGATGCCGAGCAGTGTTGGTGGGGTGGCAGGGAGGGGGCAGCAGCCTCAGCCCCCCTCCCCATTCCTCCCCCGGCTCCCCCAGTGCACGAGGTCTGCAGAGCTGGTCGGCACCTTCGTCAGCCCGGAGGTGTTTCTGAAGCTGATCTTGTCCACACTGAGGAAGTCACCCTCGCCCTCTGGCCTCCTGGTCCTCGCCTCCCTCATCCGAGGCTGCCCCAGGGAGGCTCTGCAGCCACACGTGAAGGTCATCGCCACGGAGCTGGCGCAGGCTCACATCTGCCAAGGCTCTGAAAACGTAAATGTGCAGGGGAGAGGGTAGGGGTTGTGGAGTCAGCCCGCCTCCATGGTGATGCCGTCCCCTGCTGGGGCCATCCCCGCGTAGGCAGTGACGGTCACCCGTCTCAGGCCCCTCGGGGATAGTCGACCGACACGGTGGCTGGGGTGCAGCCACCGACGTGCTGTTTGGACCCATGCGCTTCCTGGCCCGTTCTGCTCCATCCGCCGTGGTGCACAGGCAGTCCTCTGTCACACTGGCCCCATTTCGAGTGCCCAGTATTTGTGCCCACGTATTCGTGGCCAGTGGCAGCCTCCCCATAAAGCATAGGGTGGAGTCTTTCATCACCGAGGGCAGTTCTGTTCCTTGGATGGCACTGCTGTGGGTGATCCTGGGCAGAGGGCCCTCCACCCAGAAGGTGCAAGTCTGCCCACCCTCTGTCGGTCCACACACCTCTCAGACACGGTGGCTCCATGGCAAGCTTGTCCTTAGCGCATCACTTGGCTTCTAGCGGGCCTTCTAGCAGGCAGCCTGATTTGGCACCCGTTACTGGGAGCTGTACTTGGTGGTTACAAATTTATTGTCTTAAATTGAGCAGTAAATCCATTACATCTGAAGCTGAAACAATCTAAGTAGTTAGACTTAGTCATTCAGGATAATTTATAATTATTTGCTTTTGATGGAAAAATAATGACCTTGTTTTTGTTTGGTTGTGATGGTCTTAAACCTTGACTCTTTGCGTTGGAATGTGGCCCTTCTGTCTGTCTCTGGAGCAGCAAGGGTTTGCCTCACTGGGCATCTGCCCTCACTCTGCAGGCCCGCGGGAAGCTGGCCCCGCACCAGGTAACACTCAGCAGGGGCGGCCCTGCCCACACAGGTGGACCGGAGCGGGTCCCGGCTACCACGCTGGGTACATACACGTGATCTGCATACGTGACCCGTCCTGATCTTCTGTCCTCTGTGAAACACAGCAAAGCAGACACGTGGGAGGGGTGTTGAGGTCCTTCCTGGGGGGCCATCCCACGTCCCCTCCTGGCCCCGTTGCATGATCGATGAGGATCCTGGGAGGTGAGCGAGGGGCTCGGCCCTCCCAAGGTGCGACCCTGTGCTCCCATGTCTGGAAGCATCTTTTGAGTCATAGAACTTTATTTGCTTTTGTTCACTGAGCATTCCAGGAACTCAGAAGCACACAGAGCCGAGGGGAGCAGCGTGCACCCTCGTGCCTGCCGCGCCTTCCCAGCCGCACCCCTCTGCAGCTTCAGACTTTGGCGGGGGAGGCCCAGGGCGTTTGAAGCAGACCCAGGGTCCCTGGGCCTTCCAGTGTGTGTCACTGAACTGCGCACGGAACCCATGATCCTCGGGCTCAGCGGGGGTTTGGTTTCCCTGCTGGGAAGAGGGACGCCCTCTCGATGCTGATGTGCGGAACCCGGGCCCAGTCCGCCGTGGCTCCACGGCCTGGCCGGCGGGGCCTCGTCTGGGCTGCCGGGCGGGCGCGGGGTGGCTCACGGTGCTGCTCTCTCCACAGAGCCTGTACGGTGAGCGCCTGCTGCAGTGCGTGCAGGCTGTGGTGTCTGTGGGCCGGGAGGACTGCCGCGGGGCCGGCGAGCCGCTCCTGGAGGTGCTGGTGACTGTCCTGGCACTGTGGGGGCCCACGGGCCTCGGCGACAAGGTGAGGGGGAGCCTCCCGCTTTGCTGCAGCCCTTGGACTGTGACTGTCGTCCATAGTCTCTGCTCTCAAACTCCAAGTCTTGAGCTTGCCCAACGAGCTGACGACCAAAGATGAAAGAATCTAGAACATGTGGGTGTGTCGTCCTCAAGGCGGACTCAGGATTTGAGATTCCTTCCCACTGAAGTTGACTTCAGTATCTCAGAATAAAGACACTACTTAATCGTGTAGAAACAAAAGAAGGGAGGCCTCCCTAATCATTAATAAACCTGCATTTAAGTGAGGTTGAAAGATACAGGAGAGGAAATATTGTGTTTTCCCTATTTAGTTACAGCCCAGCTTTCCAGTCACTTCCGCTCCCCGGCTCTGTATTTAACTTTAAACCTCCTGCCGTCTAGCTCCCCGCCACTGTGGGGACCAAGCGGAGACAGGTGTCTGGCCGCTTCTCCCTGAGCTGGGGGCTCGGCTTCTCCGCCGGGTTCTTTCTCCTCCTCTCTGCCCACACCGTGTCCAGGGCGCACCCCACGGCGCCCTCCCTTTCCCCATGCCTTTCTAAGCTTTGTTTTGTTTCTTTGAAGTCCCTGTCTGGAGGGCCCCTGTCTGAGCTGGCAGTTTGTCACCATAGGGCCATAAAACTTATATTAGAAGTTAAGTTGGTCTTCCTGGAGGGTCTGCAGGCCAGACTCGGGCCCCGGGCATCCGTGCAGAGTACTGGGTGCCTCCTGTTCCTCAAGCCCCTGGCAGGGGTGGCGGGGTGTGGGGCCGGAAGGCAGCCCCGGCTCCACTGTCCAGTCCGCCCTCCCCGCTTTGCCCCCAGAGCAGCAGATGCACTGCTGCCGCTGGTCTGGTTGGGTGCAGAGCTCAGAGAGGGGGCCTTGGACCCACCTTCACTGACCGCAGTTCAAGTCTGTGAGCTGCCCGGCCCCCTTCTCTGCAGACAGAGCCCAGCTGCCCCGCCCTCTGCCCTGCGAGGACTGCCCTGCCCTGGGCGGCGCTAAATGGGGCCAGGGGGGGGGGTCAACCTCCTATCGGTGCACATTTGTCCGTCTCATCTGTTGCACAGGCGGGAGGGCCGTGGATGTGGGGGCCGCAGGTCACATGGCATGTGCCCAAGTGGCGCTCTGCCCCTCGGTGGTGAGGACAGGGCTCTGCAGTGGGCGTGTGAGCCCCTCCTTCAGGCTGACTGTCTCAGCCGGCAACTTGCTGCCCCAGGCCCAGGAGACGCTGGCCGAGCTGGCTGCAGTGGAGGGCATGGACAGCACCCAGGACCTCTTCCGAGCACACGTGAGCCCCCTTCTGGAGTGGCTGGCTGCCTCGCACCAGGACTGGACCGGCCACTCCGTGGAGCTCCTGCAGTTGGACGTGGTGCTCACCTACTCAGGTGAGCCCTGGACGGGTGCCCCGGGTTGGGTTCAGAGCACCAGTGCCGAGGCGGCTCTGGCGGCCCCAGCGCAGACGGGCAGAGCTGCTCAGCACCAGCCAGTCGGCCATGCTCTGGGGCCTGGCTCTTCATTCACTTGTGACCACTGTCACCTGTGGAGATCGGCCATTTTAAAACCTTCTTTTAAAGAGTGCTGAGAGCGTTAGTGAGGGATTGGTGTAACGTGGTCTTAAAAGTCTGCCCAGGCGCACGTTTCTCGTTAGGCCTCGGACGCGTGCCTCAGCGTGGTGCCGTGAGTGGCCCGAGCTCTTCAGCGGTGTCTGTATGCTGGCCTCCCTGCCCTGCAGGTTAGGGGCTCGGGAGGGAGACAGGAAGCTGGGAGGGGAGCGGGCAGTCTTTCTCCGGCCACACTTGTTCCACTCTGACCCTGGGTCTGAGGCGATGCCTCTGAATAGATTGAAGTCCTGACTGAGTACAGAATCAGCAGACCAGGCGTAAACCAGAGGGCCTGAGGGTGGCTGTCGTCTCTCTGACGCACACATCCCAGGTCAGCACAGGGCCTGGTGGGGAAGGCAGCTTGTGTGACTCACATCCAGACCCGGAGACCCTGTCAGCCCGTCACAGGCGGGCCCAGGCCCTGCACAGCGTCACTGCGTTTGGGATCCCGCCAGGCTCAGGACCAGGGCGCCGCCGCCCCGTCTGGTGACAGGCATGGGAAGATCTTTGGCTGCCAGGCTCAGGGCACACACCCAGCAGGTTTTACACTCTGGTTGATTTCGATTGGTCTTTAAAAGACTGCTTGACTTCAGTGTTTTTACGAATTTGGTGAGAGGCAAGAAGAAGAGAAAGTTCACGTGGTGAACAGCTAGAGCCGTGGCGGAGGCGGGGGGTGGCCCATGGCGTCCCGTGCTGAGGGCGTCCCGCGCACCGTGCCCCGCACGCCTCCTCTCACCGCCAGAGCAGCTGCAGGGCTCCACCTTCCCATCCTCCTGCTGCACCTGTCTTCTAGGCCCTGCCCTCGGAGACGCCCTGCCCCAGCTGGTCCCCATCCTCAGGAGCTGCCTACAGCCGGCCAGGGACCCAGCCATGCGCCTGAAGCTGTTCTCCACTCTGACGGGCGTGCTGCTAGGAGCCCCGGAGACGGTGGATTCACAGGGGTAAGTCGGCTCTGCCTCTGCACTGCCCCGCCCCATGCTGAGTTCGGGCTGGGTCGTCCCTACCTGCCGTGACACTGAGGTCTTGTGGGCACCGGGGTGGCCCTGAGCTCCTGGACCTGCTGTCCTGCGGCTCCCTCGCCCCATGCCGACACACCGCCCCAGGGAAACAGCGTGGGGCAAGCTGCAAGCACACCGCACAGGGACGCTGAATCAAAGCTCTGTTCGTGTGGTCATTAAAATTCCACTGAATGAAAAAGTCTCAGGGAACATTAACTCCTGATGGTTTATGCATGACTGTTCTCAGCTCTACATGGCTTCTGGTACCTTTCAAGCCTCACAGAGTTGATTGAATGACCGCGGAGTTCAGAGCTTAGGAAACGCATGTTCTCCTGGGGGACTGGAGGCAGTAAACACCTGGGCCTCCAACTCGGGGCTTCGGAGGGTAGGGGAGCACGGGGCAGGACACGAGTCGGAGCAGAGCCCTTGGCAGGATGGGCGGCAGGCGGTGAGATGCTGCGAGCTGTTTGGGATCTGAGAGAGCAGATCTCAGCGGTCGGTGTGTCCTGGACTTTCCCAGGAAAATAGGTCATCATTCAGACCTCGCCTCTCTGGAGGTTGCTCTGATCTGCTGTCGGGCCTCTAGCCAGCCCATCGCAGTGCAGGAAGTTTTATTTCCTACTTGTCTACAAAGGCTTCAGGGGTTAGGAGAGACCATAGACAGTATGGAGTCAGCCCTGGCACCATCCCGAGTAGAGAACCCACAGCCCAGTTGCTGCCCCTCGGGGCCCTGCTCCCCAAGGCCATTGACTCCCCAGGAAAGAAGCCTCTGTGCTGGACTGAACTCCCTCAAGAAACTGCACTCGGAGGCTTGTGGAAAGAGAGTCGCTCAGTTTCAAGCATTTAATGAAAGTATTAGCTGTTTTTACAGGCAGGAAAGACTTTGGGAAACAACACCTGCTTGGTTCTGAACTTTAGGATTGTACAATCATGGTGCTTAAGACAGCAAGGGACCCCTGTCCCCACCCCGGCCCACCCCACCCTGTAAGAACCCCACAGCCGGAGGGCAGAGGGCAGGGGCGCGGGGTTGGAGCAGGAATCCCAGGTGGTAGAGGGCTGCTCCCTGCTCTGGGCGCCCAGATGTCAGCGGAGCAGTCCCCTCACATCATCCTCTTCCGCGGAGCCATCCCCTCGCACAGATGTTACGGAACTCCTCTCCCGTAGAGCGAGGCTGAGTGCTGCTGGTTCTGGGGGAGCCTGTGGGCCCCCCGGGCTGGGCTTCCTTGCCTCAGAACCCAGCTTCGGATACGTGTGCGTGCTCCGTGCAGTGGGACTCATCCTTTGCGAATCTGCTGCGTTTTCTGCTCCCAGCACCCCACTGGAGTCAGAAGCAGCTCGGGTGGCCGCTGCCTGCCCCTCATGGCCAGCACTCAGCCCCCAGGCCCTTGTTGCCACGTCGTGTGGGCCACCTCAGCTAGGACGCGAGACTGACCTCTCCAGAGCCCCCTGGTGGATCACTTTTCAGGAAACAGTGGCTCTTTGATAAAAGAATTCAAGCAGGTTGAAAACCTGTGAGGCCTGTGAGTCCCCCTGCACCAGGTTGGCGGTCAGCGGCGCCTGTGGCTCTGGAGCGCCCCCTGCTGGAGGTCCTGGGGCCCTGGCACTGGTCAGACGCCGCCGCTCCTGGAGCCTATTCTGTGCAGCCTATTCACGACTTCGGGACACAATCCATGGGTCGTGTTCAGCAGAATAGGTTTTACGCCACCAGCAGAGGCCTGTGGGGCAGAGGAGTTGTAAGAAGAGCCAAGGCTTTCCCCTGGGCTTTGGATGGGGCCTCAGCTGTGGCTCCGCGGTGCAGGAGGCCAGGCCAGTCAGTGGAGCTCAGGGCTGCGATCCTGGTTTTGTTTTGCTTTGTGTTTGTCCTGACGGCGTGTTGAGAGGAAGGGCCCCGACCGTGTTGGCGGGAGTGTCCATGTCTCCCAGTGTCCTGGCACGTAGGACCGTGGGCACAGCCCCAAGGTGCCCTCCTGTTGTGGTGGGTGTGGCCGTCGCGACTTCACATCGTCTCAGGGACCGCGAGGCCTGTCTCAGTGAGGGCGCTGCCCTTGGAGTGACTTGCCATCCCAGCGATACTCCAGGAGGGATGGTGGACAGGGCAGCCCCTCGGCCGCAAAGGGTGAGGGAGGCTGGAATATACGGCGGCCCTGGGGTCCGGTCCCGGGAGAGGCAGCAGGAGCCCGCAGGCAGCCGTGGGAGAGCCCCATGCCCGCCTGAAACCACGTCCCTGAGAAGCGCTTGCTCAGCGTCCAGTGTTTCGTTTCTGCTGTCTCCCTGGCCTTTTCCCTCAGCGCCATCCGTTTCCCAGACAGAAGTGCTGCCTTCAGGGGGTCTGAATGCCCCTCAGCTGCTCCCCTTCTTCCACTCCAGGCAGCTCCACGGCCACCTGGACACGCTGGCCCAGGACGTCTTCGTCCCCAACCTGCAGTGGCGTGCCGGGAGGACGGCCGCAGCCATCCGCACAGCGGCCACGTCCGGCCTCTGGGCACTTGTCAGCAGCGGGGCCCTGTCGGACGGGCAGGTAGGGCTCGTGGGTCGCAGGCCGACCGGGGTTGGGACTGCGGGGCTGGCGGGCAGGCAGAGGTCTGGGGGGAGTCAGGGTCTCCCTGGGTCACCTCGCGGTTTTCTCAGCTGACTGTCACCACTTATGAGAAAAGAGCCTCATCACAGGAGTCTGACCTGAGTGTCGTTTGTATTCGCGTCTCATTTAGAGGGGGAGTTCAGGAAACAGCAGGAGGGAAAACAGTGTGATGCCTGAACGGCTGTTCTTAAGTTGAAATGTCCCCCTGGGGACGTCCCTGGTGGTCCAGTGGCCAAGACTCCACGCTCCCAATGCAAGGGCCCGGGTTCGAGCCCTGGTGTAAGAACTGGATCCCACGTGCTGCAACCGAGACTCACGTGCCACAGCTGAAGATGCCAAACGCTGCAGCTTACACAGCCAGATTAATCTGTAACAGCGCTTACAAAAGCATCCCCTGAACTCTACTGGACAGGTAGAGTTCTGCTAGCAAGTATGGCTGTGTAGGATCCACGCCTAAGACTTTCTGAATAACAGATTTATTAAGGATGAGCTGACCAGTGTTCACAGTATCTGGATTTAAAATCAAGGTTCAAGTCTGCTTCTTGCATAGAAATTTCAGGACAGCGTTCCAGACTCTGTGATGGTTGCATTAAAACCAAGTCTCTCCCGTTACAGGCGATGCACACGGCACATGCATAGCAGTCTTTGTCCAGCCGTGACCCACAGCTCACGTGGTTTCTTATTCCAGATACAGGACATGCAGGAAACATTGATGCCTCAAATTCTGACCACCCTGGAAGAAGATTCTCAGATGACTCGATTGATTTCGTGCCGGATCATCAACCTGTTTTTAAAGACCTCTAATGGTGTGATTGATCCAGACAAATTCATCAAGATTTATCCTGGTAGGACATTCTTCTCTCCCCGATCATGTGTGTGTGTGTTTGACAGTTGTTTCTGTCAGAGGAAGAACGGGAAATGCTCCCTTTGACTTCCGGTCAGGTTGGTGCTGAGTCTAAACGTGGCCGTGGTGGGTATGACATCACTGAGTAAGTAGCATGACAGGAGGAATGGGACAGGCACCTTGTGGAGCCCAGACGCCCACAGGAGCCAGGGACCACCCTGCAGCCGGCAGGGTCTGCTCCCTGGGCGTGAGGGCTCTGCCTCACCTGCCCTGTGTTACTGCCTCCTGGTGCCTGAGCACCAGGGAGTCCCAGACACACAAGTGCAGCGCGGCCCTAGCAGAGCAGTTCACGGGGGCAGGCCTGCCGCCGCCGACCTCGGAGCTCATGGGTGTGGCAGTTGCAGGCCCTCTGCCATGTTCTCTGAGCGCAGTCACGATCCACAGAAGGCTGCAAGGACAACAGCCTTCAAAACAGCTTTCAAAAGTTGAGCACTTCCAGCTGCAGGCTCTGTGGAAAGGGTGCCGGACGCCACCATGTCTGGCCCGAAGGTGCCAGGAGGCAGGCGAGGAGGACAGGCGTTCCCACAGAAAGCAGAGTTGGCTGTCTCTGTGCCCAAGACCGTGGCGTCCTGAGTCCACTGCCCCGTGAGCTCTGACTCCCTGCTGACAGCTCAGCACCCGGGTGCTGTCTTGGAACCTGCTGCACATTTCAGATCGGACGTCCGTAGAAAGTGAACAAAACAAGTTGAGCAAAGTGCAAATGGGATCACCTGGGGGCGGAGCCGAGTCTCTAGAAGACGCCGGTCGCATGGGCTCTGAGGGGAGAGCACCTGTGGATGAGTCTCTCCCACTCACGGGGAGCGTTCCTGCTCCTAGGGAAGGACTGTTCCCCCAGGACGTCTGGTCCCAGAGGCTCAATAGAAGCAGCCAGCATGGCTGGTGGCCGGCGTGTCACCAGCCCTCCCGTCCATCCTCAGAGCCGCTGTGGGCAGAGAGAGGGTCAGCACACGCCCCTCCTGTGCCATCTGCTCGGCGGGGAGAATGGGGCAGCTGGGGCACGACGCCTGTGAATAACTCTGAGCCTGAGCATCTCGGAGCTGGGGGAACCCCAAGGCCAGCCTGCGGGTCAGAGGGCGCAGACTCCCAGGCTAGCCAGCCATGCCTCCCCTTGGAGTCCATGGCGTCCACCCCTGGGCCAGAGCAGCTGAGGGTCCCAGTGCACCCCTTCCCCAGCACCTGCATGTTGGTGTCCCGGGACGGTACTGGGAGCTTAGCTGTGCATGCCGGCCCTGGAACCTCTGCTCACACTCTTGTCCCTGCCCCCTCCCCCAGAACTCTTAAAGCGCCTGGATGACATTTCCAATGACGTGAGGCTGGCGGCCACCTCCGCCCTGGTCACCTGGCTGCAGCGCGTCCAGAGCGAGTCCTCGAAGTGCTGCTACCAGAGCAGCGTCCGGCACCTGTACCGCGAGCTCCTCGTGTACCTCGACGACCCGGAGCGCGCCATCCAGGACGCAGTTCTCGGTAAGAGCCTTGTCCCCACATGGGCCGGTGCTGCGGCTCTTGAGGTAACAAGAGGTGACTTGTTCGGGGCGACTTGGAAGCTGCTCACGGCTGCAGCAGCTGCGAACGGACGGGTGGTCTCGCTTTGTACCAGGAGCCAGCACATGTGCTCATGGGGGTTCCTGACCGGACGTCACCCTCCGCATTCCTACAGACCCCACACCGTGAGCAGGGGTGCAGAGACTGCCTCACAGGCACGTGCTCAGCCGTGGCCGACGCCCCCACCTGATGTGCGTGTGTCCAGTCAGCGAACCTGCAGGGGCACGTCGGTCACCCCGAGCACTCAGTTTACATCGGGGTCCCTGGGTGCCGTGCGCATGTTGGTCTGGATGTGCATCGCACGTGACAGCGTCACACGTGGTCCCTGAAAACCCTCGGTGCCTCCCCCATTCATCCGTCTCCCAGTCCCTCCTCGACTTCAGCAACCACTCATGTTCACTGCCTCTGTAGTTTGCTTTTTCCAGACATCATATTCTTGGAGTCATGTGGTATGAAGCCTTTTCACGTTGACTTCTTCAACTTGGCAGTAGGCACTTGAGGTTCCTTTTCATGGTGTGAGGGCTCATTTTTTAGCGCTAATACCTTGTCTGAGTGAACCAGTTTATTTATACCTTCACTGATCACTTTACAGAGGCATGTTTATCACTTCCAAATTGTGATGATAATGTTTAAAGCTTCTCTGAAACATCTGTGTGCAGGTTTTTTGCAAATATAAGTTTTCAGCTCCTTTGGATAAATACCAAAGATCGTGATTGCTGGCTTATATGGTAAGAGTATGGTTTTAAAGTGAAAAGTGAAAGTCGTTCAGTTGTGTGCAACTCTGCATGGACCATATAGTCAGTGGACTTTTCCAGGCCAGACCCAGGACTCCCACATTGCAGGCAGATGCTTTACCAGCTGAGCCACCAAGGAAGCCCAAGAATACTGGAGTAGGTAGCCTGTCCCTTCTCCAGCGGATCTTCCCAACTCAGGAATCAAACTGGGGTCTCCTGTGTTGCAGGCAGATTCTTTACCAGCTGAGCCACAGGGAAGCCCGAGAGTATGTCTGTTTTTTAAGAAATCGCTGGAGTGGCTGCTCCGTTCCGCAGCGCCGCCTGCAGGGTGAGAGCCCGCGTTGTTCCACACTCTGCCAGCAGGTGGCGTGCCGACTCTGGCCATTCTGACAGGTGTGTGCTGATGGCTCCGTGTTTTAATTTGCATTTCCCTGGGGACGTGCTGTGCGGCTCTTCTCACATGCTTGCATCTATATGTCTTCTTTGGTGAGGTGTCTGTTAAGGTCTTTGGCGCATTTTTTAATTGGGTTGTTTTTTAAGACTATTATAGTGTGTACATGTCAATCCCAGTCTCCCAATTTATCCCTCCCCACTTCCCTTCTAGGAACCATACTGTTTCTGGTTTGCAAATAAGTTCATTTGTATGATGTTTTTTAGATTTCAGATGTAAGCAGTATCCTGTGATGTGTACCTTTCTCTGTCTGACTGACTGAATAGTACAGTCTCTAGGTCCATCCATGTCATCTTTCTATGGCTGAATAGTATTCCATTGTGTGTGCATGCACACGTGTGTGTGTGTGTTCATCATCTCTTCTTTGCCCGCTCGTCTGTCCATGGACGTTTAGGTGGTTTCCGTGTCTTGGCTGTTGTGTGTAGTCCTGCTGTGAATACTGGGTTGCATGTACCTTTTCCAGTGAGTGTTTTCCTGATACACACGCAGTGGTGGCGTTGCTGGGTGACGTGGTAGTTCTGCTGTCAGGTTTCTCAGGATTTTCCATGCTGGTCTCCATAATGGTTGGACCTGTTTACATTCCCATCAACAGTCCAGTGGGCTTCCCAGGTAGCACACGTGGTAAAGAATTCTCCTGCCAATGCAGCAGATGCGGGTTTGATCCCTGGGTCGGGAAGATCCCCTGGAGGAGGAAATGGCAACCCACTCCAGTCTTTTTGCCTGGAGAATCCCATGGACAGAGGAGCCTGGTGGGCTGCAGCCCATGGGGTCGCAGAGAGGACACGACTGAGCACAGACACAAACAACGTACAAGAGGGTTCCCTTTTCCCACACCCTCTCCAGCGTTTATTGTTTGCAGACTTTTTCATGATGGCCATTTGATCGGCATGATGTGGTAGCCCACTGTCGTTTTGATTTGTATTTCTCTGATCATCAGCGATGTTCAGCACTTTCTCATGTGCTTGTTGGTGAGAAATGTCTATTTAGAGCTTCTGCCCGCGTTTGATTGGGTTATTTTATTGTTTCGCAGTTGAGTTGTGTGACTTGTTTATATGTACGTTTTGGAAATTAGTCCCTTGTTGGCTGCATCATTTGCAAATAGGTTGTATTTTTGTTTCCATTTAGTTAAAAATATGTTTTCTCTTGAGACTTCTTCTTTGACCATTGTGGTGTTTAGAGCTGTGTTGTGTGACCTCCAGCTATTTGGGAGTTTTTCAGTTATCTCTTTCTTACTGACTTCAGTTTAATTCCACTGTGGTCTGAGAGCAGAGATTATAGGATTCCTGGTGAAGGTGTGTCTTACGGCCCTGACCCTGGTCTGGGGAGCTGAGTTCCATAGGAGCTGAGAGGAATGTATGTTCTGCTGGTGTTGGATGAGACGGTCTGTAGATACTCAGTTGATCGCTGGTGCTCTTGGATTCTGCTTTACCCGACTGCCTGCTGGATCTTCCCGTCTCTGAGAGGAGTGTGTGGGAGTCTCCCGCACAATAGTGGATTCATCTACTTCTCCTCACACCTGTCAATTTGTGACAGGTGCATAGTGTGACAGTCTGTTACGGGCTCGTACAGGAAGATCATGTCTTCTTGAGAACTGACATGATCATTGTGCAACGCCCTCCTTACCCCCGATCACTTCCCTTGCCCTGCAGCCTGCTCTTTATGGCTGTCGTAACTTCAATATGAAGCTAAGGTTGGCTTAGTATTTATTTCTGGCATCATAACAGTGTCTTCCTGTCTTGCAGAGGCCCTCAAAGCAGGCAGCGCCCTCTTCCCCGACCTCCTGGTGAAAGAGACGGAGGCTGTCCTCCACAAGCACCGCTCACCCGCCTACTGCGAGCAGCTCCTGCAGCACCTGCAGGCCCTGCCGCCTGCCCAGTGACCAGCGTCCTGGGAGCAGAGCCTCAGCACAGCAGCCGGAGGGGAGCAGACACGCAGCCCTCGCCCTCACCTGGGCTGGAACTTGTGGCCTCTGAGTCTCATCGCAGGGCACCTGTCTGCCAGCAGCGGAGGACCCTCCCAAGCAAGCCTTGACAGCAGGAAGAATGTATTCCCTGAGCACCCTTCCCAGTGCCTCCTGGGGCAGTTTTTCACATCCAGCAGTTTTTGAAATAACTTTCACTGAGTGGCTTCTGTATTTTTGTGTCTTAGTCATACAGTTCATTAAGAGGTCTGCCAGAAATCGACAGCTCGCTTCAAATTAAATGTCAGCTACTCATACTGGCAGCCTAATCCACACACTGTGTTTTTTTAGGCTACGTGCGCTGCTAGGTTCATGGGTTATTGGTTCTTTCTTGCTTAAATGCCTACCAAGAAAGTTCTTGAGTTTGTTTATAAAGACAAAAGCCAAAGTGATTGAAAAGAAATGTTAGGGAAAAAAAAGAAGATGAAATGTTTCTTCTTTGGGTTCTGTCTAGTGAAACTTCATATCTCGGTGAAGAGACTGAAAAGAATTTGAAATTTTAAGAACAATTTTTATTATCAAGAAAATCTTCCCCTTGTAAAACGCTGTGCAGTCACAGTGTTTTCTGTGAGATCAGTAACACTGGCGGTGTTGACAACAGGGCCTTTAATCAAATAGAGTTCTGGTGGCCCTTGTGCGTAGCAGCACAGTAAACTGTGGTATTTTCCTGCACTCTCTCCCCACAAGTGCCCAAAAGATTTCATTTCAAGCATTACTTCCATAAGCCAATACTTATGTTAACACAAGAAAAGAAAATGCTGTTTTCCCAAAATCAAACATTAACGTTTATGCTTTGGTATTTGAAAATATAACTCAAAATACTTACTGTGATTATTCTGTGCGCCTGCCTGTGTGTCTTTTGGTAACTGACGCTGAGACTCGTTTCCCCCTCAGATTTAGCCTCACAGCAGCCTCAGGAGCCCTGGGCCTTTGGACTGCGGGCTCTCACTGCTCGCTGGGGTGCCCTCTGTGGACACCATGTGGCAGGCGCTCCAAGCAAGTTAAGACAAGGGCGTCAGCAAGGCTCCCTAGGGCTTACCCTCCAGTGGGGTCAGCCTGAAGAGAGGCTGAGAACTGAGCCTGCAGCACAGACCTGGGTCGCAGTGCGACTCCGGACCGCCCCTCTGTGCCCTCCCCGGCTCTGAAGGCGCAGCTCCTCTCCAAACCCCATTTGGGTTGATGGCCTCAGGGGTGGCGGACACCCTCAGATGGTCTCGCCCCAGCTCCGCGGCCGCTCTCTGCTGCCTCTGCGTGTCCTGTCCTTCCTCAGCACCACCTGGAACCTGTCAGAGATGCATGGTGCCTGGCCTCGGTGCAGACCTACCGAATCAGAGGCAACAGGCCGGGACCCCGCCCTGAGCGCACGCTCACATCCAGCAGGGAGCCCATCTTCTACCTCTGGTCAGTGGGTGTCACGGGAGCCAAAAGCAAACAGCAGAGAGTCTGGCTAGGAGGCCACCACGTGCTTGACCTCTCACCTCCCACGGGGCCGGGCAGGGCTGGGTACCCCCCATGCTGCCATGGCGGCGTTAGTGGTGCACTTCTGCTGCTGTGCATCATTCAGGGAGCGATGCAGAGGGAGCATTGCAGCGAATCAGGACACCCGACACAATCTTAGCCTATAAAGGGGTAGTCATCTTTTTTAACACACCCCATGGCTTGTGGGGTGTTTAGTTCCCCAACCAGGGATTGAACTTGGGCCCTCTGCAGTGACAATGCCGAGTCTTAACTACTAGAGCACCAGGAAATTCCCAGAAGGCTAGTTTTTCTATTTGTTCCTTATGGATCGTGCTGGTGATGCTGTATCTAGGAAATTTTTGCTCAACCCAAGGTTTCATTTCCTGAATTTAAGAAGCTCAAAGGGTTATTTTCTTAAAGCTAATTTATCTATTTGCCTCAACCCATGCTGTGGTTCAAAACCAAGTTTTACTTCCTTTTAAAATCTCCTCTCCATGACCTACATGAAAATACGACACCCTTCTAGGGGCGAGTTGGTGGCTGAAGGTGAAACAGCTTTCAGTAGCCAGAGACAGCCGGGTATGCGCCAGTATGGGATTAACTTCTAAAATAAATTGTAACAAGCAAGGAGCACTACACTGTGTTTATATGCACCCTATGTAGGGGCTTCCCTGGTGGTCCAGTGGCCAAGACTCTGCACTCCTAATGCAGAGAGCCCGGGTCTAATCTCTGGTCAGGGAACTAGATCTCACATGCTACCACCAAGAGATCACATGCCACACCTAAAGATCCCACGTGCTGCAACGAATATCAGAGATCTTGGAGCCACAGCTAAGATCCGGGCCAGCCCGATAAGTATTTTTTTAAAAAAACGAACGCACCGTATGTGAAAGGAGAGGAGCTGCCTATATATGCTTTATCTGCAGAGGACATTTCTAGAAGGTTACAGAAGAAATTGGTAAGGGTGGTGTCATCTGAGGAGGGCACCTGTAGGGCTGAGGGGCTGGCGTGGAAATCGGGTCTGTGCCTCTTGATCCCGTTGAATTTACTTTCCTCATGCACGTGTTTGTTCACTAGTCAAAAGCATATGTCAGCTGAGACTTAACTGCCAAATGCAAAATCCAAATTAACTGTGGGTGATGATCTTGGCTCCTGTTGGCACATGTTTCTTCTGTGTAAACAGAGCCCAATTCCCGGGAAGGACATTCAGGGTGAAGCAAAATGGTTACCAAAAACTCGTCTCATTGAGAAATGAAAATGCAAAGACTTGTGCCCAAGTGTTCATAGCTCCTTTATTCCAGCCCCAAGCTGGAAATCACCCAAATGCCCATTGCTGTTATGAATGGGTAAACTGCAGTGTGTCCACACGACAGAAGACAGCAGTCAAAGGGCACCAAGCACTGCAAGGCGGGCGGGGCACTCAGACCTTAGTCTGCAGCCAGCCAGGCGTGAGGAGTGCATCTTTTGCTGGACTTCTAGAACAGGCAAAGCCAAACCACGGTTCTCTTAACCACCGAATCAGTGACCAATGTTTAGGTACCTGTTCCTCTCTGCTCTACTGGGAGGAGGGGGGGCGCGGGGTGTGTGTGTTATCTTGTGTGAACTTTTTCCTAACTGAAAGTATCAAAACTTTAGAAACAATCATTGGTTGAGTTTGGAAGTCAAAAGCTTAAGACTAAGTGCTCTCAGAGGCTGCCTCCTCCAGGCAGGAACAGGAAGGATGGTGCTGTGTTACCAAAGGCTTGCCTCTCCACTCCCAGTTACAACCAGCCTGGAAAATTAAATCCTTTCTAAAGATAAATCTTTCTTCCTGATTTTTCCCCATTTTCACAGTCCTGACACCCAGGCACTGCCTGTGTGATGCAGACAAGAGGAGCAATTACTGGGTGGTACTTAGGGTGATGGGCTTTGGATACACTTAGTTCCTTCTTGTTTTCCAGACTTGAGTCATTTATAATGTTAATGGCAGGGCTGTAGTACATGACAATTGGTATCTCAGCAAGGGGGCTGTAGCCTCCATTCAAGCATTACCCTCTCAGCCCTGCACCTTTGCCTTCAGGAGCTGGCTGGGACACAGGTCTGGAACCGATCCCAAATGCAAAAGCACCTGCTCCGTTGCTTAGGAGTTTTCTCAATGTCTTGGTATAATTTGAAGACGCAACCAGTGCCCTGGCTGGCTGACAACAAATGGTAACTAGACAAGAGTCCATCTGGAAGTCTAGGCGCCTTCTTCCCGCCTAGCTGATGGCACTTCTATCCTCTAGGATTACATTCGTTCCTTTATATTTCTATTCTTTAAAAACCGAGTTGACAGTTTTGGCTAAGATTGAGAGTGAAGAAAAGTGGTGAGACTGGCAAATGTAAAACTGGGGACAACAGCGGCCTTTTAAACTGCTGTAGGGGGACTGGGTTTGGGGCAGAACTCTGGCCCTTTCCCAGCCTCCCAGTGACAGGCGTCTGAGTTGGGATCTTCATCCTCCGGATCAATTGTCCGAGGCCCCGCGTACCCGGGTTTCACAAGCGCACACACATGGGTCTCGCCGCTCGCCCGGCTCCAGTTGGCCAAGGTGCGGCGGGCAAACCCAATGGAAACGACCCTCCTGGTGGCCTTGGTCTTCGTGTGTGATGACACCTTTGGCAACTAACGCCTCTCATGGCAGTGCTTTAGCCTGTCCCTCTTCCCGTGATTAACGAGACGGAATTAACCTTTCAGAAACTACTGTGAACATTTCACACGGCTTGAAATCCGTGATGACATTTAATGGCGAGTCCAAAATTAGGAATTTCGCTTTGGCGTATAAAATTCCTACAGGACAACCGTACCGCCCGACAACTCAGCGACAAAGTTTCTGCGGCCCGCTCCGCCTTGGCCCAGAGGTCCCGGCGGCCGGCCTCCGGCGCCGGGGCCCGCGACGCTGTGACGCTCGCCGTGACGGAGCCGACGGGCTTCGGACCCGCGGTCCCGGCCCTCACGACGGGGGCGCCGCCACCCCTCCCGCTCGCAGCTCCGCCGCCGCCTGAGAAGGAAGCGCGACCAACACCGCGGCCGCTGACGGGCGCCGCATCCGCGCTCGCGCGGCCCCCACGTCTGCGCCCTGCCCCGCAGCACCGAACGCCCCAGCGACCCCGCGCCTCAGACTCCCCGGGCCCAGCCAGCGGCCCTCCCAGCGGTCCTTGCGGCGAGGGCGCGGCCGCGTGACCCGGACCCGGCCAATCGGGGGCGCCCGCGGCGCTGCTCTCTGGCGGCGGCCGGGCCCCTGATTGGCCGGATCTCGGTCACGTGCCCCGGCCGCGCCCCTCCCGCCTGGGTGCGGCCCCGCCCGGACGCTGCAGACTAGCGGCGCACCGCGTGACGTCAGCAGTGTTGAGTGGCTGGTCTTCCGGTTAGGGCGGGGAGGTGTCGCTGTTGCTTTCCTGAGGAGAAATGGCGCCGGAGGCCTCGTCAAACTGCATCCGTGGTCCAACCACGCCTTTTCGGTTGAGTCGCTGAAACGTGTTTAGCTTAAGCCAGTTTGAGCTGCACGTTTTGATACTTGCCCGATAAAACGTAAGAGTTGAAACAAATACTACCAGAACGACCTGGGAAAAAGATTCATTTTTCACGTCCTAGGCTTGTGACTCAGAACGTCTTCGGGCCGACACGGACTGTACTCCCATTCCTCCGACTGGGCTCCCTTCCCACCGTTCTCCAGCCCCCAGAGATTTGGGAGGGGACAGGGGCGGGGCCGCTGCTCACAGATAGCTTTGCCAGTCGGCCAGTATCCCCTTGTGGTGACGCTCTGAGGCACAGCCATGCCCCTCTGAGTACAGACTCTGTACCCCAAACACAACTGGGGGTCCTGACAGGGGCCCAGCGGGGCGCAGTCCGCGCAGAGCCCACCGCACCTGTTAGCAACATCCTTCCTGAAGGGAAGAATAGGGCGGGAGAAGTGGGCGAGGCAGGCGTGCCCTTCCTTACCACACCCTCTTTCCTTCCTTCGGGCCTGGGGCAGAGAGCGCTCCAAGTCCGCCCACAAACATACCTGGGCTCCTTGAAGAAGTGACTGATCCCAGGGCTAGGTCAGGGAAAGTCCAAGGTGAGCCTGGAAACTCCTGCATTGCCAGAAAGGAAGGAATGGCCCCAAAAGGGATGGGAACTCAGGAGCCAACGTGAAGGAGCTCCTAGTGGCCAAAGCTGGAACTATGTGACTGGCAAAATTAATAACAAAATTTTGTGAGTTACAGAGTAATGTAAATATCCACGAGTCCCTAGTGATATATATATAAAAAAGAGAATTCCCTGGTGGGCCGGTGGCTAGAACTCCACACTCTTCACTGCAGAGTGCCTGGGTTCAATCCCTGGTTCGGGAACTAAGATCCCACAAGCCATGTGGTGTGGCCAAAAAGAAAAAAGAATAAGTGAGGGAGGAAGGACAGGCCTTCCTGACAAAAATATCCCGATAGAGTAGGAATGAGAGAAATAGAAAATCAACCTTAGACAAACACTACAGTAATACTTGTCCCAAACAAGATCTACTGATGATTTCTAAGATTAGTGGCCAAAAGTTTTGAGATAGCCTATTACTCAAATGTCTCCCCCAAAATATTTTTTAATTACAAAGGGATTAATAGTAACTTCATGGTGTAGAAACTTGACCAAAACACCTTAACCAAGTGATAAAGGTATAAGATATAACATTGTTGACGTTGAGAAATGAGACAGAGTACATGGGAACCCCATACCATTTTTACAAAAATGAAAGGGAATGAAGATGAATTCACTGCTCTCGTGGGCCAGGTGAGCAGGGGACCTTCAGAATTGGGGTTAACCCTTGTGTCTCAGAGCGGCTGGGGTGGATGGGCTTCTGTAGAATCTGCTGCCCAACCTGTCTCTACTGGCTTGGCAGGAACCAATGCTGTGAGCAGGAACAAACTTGGAAATTTGGAGGAGCAGCAAGGAGGCAGAACAGGAGCTCACAGATGAGTGAGAAGAGGACGGTGAGAGGTGAGATCAGACATACAGCGTGAGTCAGACCATCAGGACCACAGCAGCTGAGGGTAGAGAGCATAGTCTCCCCTACCCCTTCATGTCTCCTCCCACGTCCTTTTTACCATAATTCTGTTATTCTTGTACGTTTCCCTTGAGTACCTGTGTGGCATTGAACAATACAAAATCCTTAAATCTCTGTATCTTGTCCCATGAGCTTTGGATGGCGTGGTATTCTTTCCCCCCAACAGAAGACAGGGGTCCTGTCCTTTCCTCTTCCACTTCCACTTACCTTCCATCACCCAAACTTTTGCTTGAGTATTGTCAAGATTGGTCTTTACAGTTTGAATGGCTTGAAAATGCTTTTTCGTGCTTTGCTTGTAGATTGTAGAAGCTCCCAAAGCCTGTCTTTTCCCCTGGAGTTGTCTGTCTCTGAGCCCTGGTCTCCGTCCAGACCTGCTGCCTGGCTGTCACTGCAGACATCATGCGTGGCCCACCAGTCCTTCGCTTTCCCTGTACTTGGTTCCAGCTTCATATGCTGAAGTACATTTTAAGCATGTCCTCAGAAGGGGATGTCTTTCTGTATCTAAAAAGGCTTTTAATTTGTACTGCTAACTTGGCATCGGTTTCTAGATCCCAAATTTTTCCTCAGCATTTTGAGGGCCCAGCTCTGTCATTATCTCACAGTTGACAGTTTGATAGTCATTCCTTTGGAGGAATCACAAGTTTTACCTTCAGATGCTTCTGAAACCTCTATCCCTAATACTCTGACATTTCACAAGAACAGGTCTAAATTGGATCTTTTTGTTCATTCATCCTACAGGGGCCCTTCCATTTTCTACAACTTTTTGTATTTAAGAACTTTCTTTCCATTTTCTCTAGTCTCTTCTTCTGGAACTTCTGCGTACATGAAGTTAAACATCCTAGACACATCCTCCACGATTCCTTCATTTCTTACCTATGTTTTCTCCTCTTCCTCTTCTTTTTAGGTCATTTCTTTTATGTCCTAAGATAATTTTTTTACTTTATTTTCTAAGTATTTTATTGAAAAAAAAAAAAAGTATCTTATTGATCTTTTTATTTTTTACCATTTACCTTTTAAGTTTCTTTTTCTATAAATGAACTTTATTGAGGTTTAATTTATATACAATCAAATGGTCCCATTTTTAAGTGTATATTTTTATGAGTTTTGACAAATATATACAACTGTGTAATCACATTACAATCCAGGCATGGAACATTTCCCCAAAGTTTTCTTGGTCCCCTTCCCAGTCAAACCCCACTCCACGCCCAGGCCATGGGTGGTCACTGATCAGATTTCTGTCATTACAGATTACAGTATCATTTCTTTACTGTCATGCTTAGCGTGTGTTTTTGAGACTTACCCACATTTTTGCATGTATCAGCTGTTCATTCCATTTTTATTGCTGAGTCATATTCTATTGTATCATAGTTTTTTATCTGTTCATCAGTTGAGGACATTTGGGTTTATCCAGTTCAGTTTTGAATAATGGCTAAAGACATTCATTTACAAGTCTGTGTGTGAACATACATCTGTATTTTGCCTGAGCAAATACTGAAGGGTGGAATTTCTGGGTGGCCTGTTAAGTGTGTGCTTAACTCTATAGTAAACTGCTGATCTCTTTCCCAAAGTAGTTGTACCACTCGACGGTCCCAGAAATGCACGAGTGTTCCATTGCCTCTGAATCTTCTTCATCACTCAGTGGGGTCAGAACTTAACTTAGTTACTCCAGGTAACTTAGTTTCCTTGACAGGCCTCTCTCCTAAATAGAAAGGTTGAGGGGAGTGTCCTGTCCGAGGGTCAGTGTTACCAGGTGCCAGGCCGAGGGAGGAACTCCTTGGGGAGCCCCACCCCCCTCTAAAAGCAGTTTGCTTGGTTTCTGTAGAGAGAGAAGCCTGGCCTTGGAACCAGGGCGCCAGGCCAGCTGCCAGCTGCTCTGTGGCCTGGGTCTGTGAGGGAACAGTTGTTCATCCCCGGACCTCTGGTTAATCCCCAGTGCCAGCCCCACCTACCCTGAGCCTCTGAGACCAGGACGGACAAGCCCCTGCCTCGGCACAGCGCTCCTGTTCTGGGATGCTGCTCCCTCTGCCCACACGTCCCCAAACTTGTTGAATGCTCTCATCTGCTGACGCCTCCGTCGCCACCCACCGCCTTCCTGTGCTTCTCCACTAATCGTTTCAGTGAAGACGCCTTCGGGGAGAAGACAAGCTGCTGTGCTGAGTTCTTCTCTGCATTGAGACCTCTGCGGGCAGAGACGGATGTCCAGGGGCATCATGTGAGGTGGAGGAGCAGATCGCAAAATGGCACATACGGGGCGTGCACTTTATGTTGATAAAAACATACGCACGTATACACGGAGAGTGACAGGACAGACATGAGCACGTAAGCGTTGTCTCTGGCTGATGGGGTTAACGTGACCTATGGGTTTTTTAAATGTTTTAAACACACGTTTTTCTAATCTGTGGTCGTGAGTGTGGCAGTTTGTATAGTGTCTGAAGGGGAGGGTCACATGGATCTAATCTGGATTTTCAGGTGGACAGGGAGGAAGGCGCAGGTGGGGACTGATCTCAAGTCCCAGGTGTGACAGGAAATTTCTTGTAAACCAGCCACAACTTTGTTGTCTCCCCAGGACCACAGATGGTCTGGGGTGGCTGTGAGTTCAGGGACACGTTGTCCCTTCATGCCCTATGGAGCTGAGTAAAGTGACATTTCCACATTCTGAGATCAGAAGTAAGACTTTGCTAAGAAATGTGCCTCCTGCCCTGACAGAAGAGAGCTGACCCCAAGGAGACTTTCCACGGGCTCCCTAAGACCCGCACGATTTGGTACCAAAACAGTGTTCTTTCAGCTCTTAGCTACTTTGGTTGGAAGTGAGGAGTTTCAAATCATCTTTTTTTTAAGGTTTATTTTATTATTTTTGGCTGTGCTAGGTCTTTATTGCCGCACAGGCTTTTCCCTGGTTCTGGCGAGTGGAGGCCGTGTTGGTGCGTGGATTTCTCACTGCGGGGCTCCTCTTGTGGTGGAGACAGGCTCTAGGCATGTGGGCTCTGCCCCTGTGCTACACGGGCTCAGTTGCTCCGTGGCATATGGGATCCTCTGAGGCCAGGGATCAAACCAGCGTCCCTGGGGAGCCCTATTTTTAATTATTTTTTATTTTCTAAATCTTTACTCATTTCTTTTGTCTGCATCGGGTCTTAGACGCGCTGTGCAGGCTCTTCATTGTGGAGCATGGGCGGCTCTCCAGCTGCCCCGTGGCACGTGGGGTCTTAGCTCCCTGAAAGGGGTCAAACCGGCATCCCCGGCATCGGAAGGCAGATTCTTAACCACTGGGCCACCAGGAAAGTCCCAGATCGTCCTTGTGATGTCTGGGAAGCATTTAACGAGCCTGCAGAACACTCAGAACAGAGCCTGTCCACAGACAGAACCAGCTACACCTTCCATCCACATGTCTGTTGCCAGTGCGAAGGTAGATCCCGGCCAACCCCATCAGTCAGTGAGCTTCTCACCAAGGGAGCAGACAGGCCTCAGCTGCTCAATGTCCTCCAAGCCTGTGGGCACAACCCTGTGAATAAAGGTGAGCCCTGCTCACCGGATACGGGGCTTCTCACGAGGAAGGTTGGGTCACCTTTCACTTTCCTCAGAACATGCAGTAACAAGGACATTTCTGACTTTACAGAAATGGAAGCAGAAGTCTCTTAGATCAAGAAACCTGTCCTTGTTGCGTTCAGAGAAAAGACGTTCGCATGCTGGTCTGCCGTCAAAGCTGCTCTCTCAGTGCACACGGAGGAATGCCTGCCTCTGGTCTGGAAATTCATCAGGGATGAGGCCAGAGAGACAGCCTGCCCGAAGACAGAGCTTTATATGCTTTTCTCCAGCCTTTGAAGGATCTCTGGAGAGACCACAAGCGGATGAACTGGCTGCACCTGGTTATGCGATGTTCCTTGTCGCTCGTGAGGATAACTCAGGAGCAAACACTGTAAGACAACAGAACTGCTGCCGCGCTCAGAAGACTCCTGCCGGGATTTCCCGTTTCAGTCCCTCTGTGCTTTACAACGACGTCCCCGAGGAGGAGGCTCACCTTACAGTGACTTCCGGTACACTTCCGGTGTTTAAGAGTGGACACGTGGACGTGGGGGCATGTGTGGTAAACTCACAGATGCAAAGGGCCTGACTCTATAAACAGCCAGTCACCAGCACACGCCTGCAGCTACCAGGCAGGTGGGCACTTTCTGAGACTGGGAACCACCCTCCACAAGTCCTGACCCTGGTGCTACAGGGATGTCGTCATCACGGGAGTGAGGCTGTGAGTCAGGGTGTCATGGCTTCAGAACAGAGCTGCTGCTCAGCGTGAAATGTATGTTTGTCTGTGTCCAGCGTCCTGCTGCAAGAAAGAAGGGCATCCCCAGAGTCCAGAGACGTGTTGTTAGGGAGGGACAGGAGGAGGGAAGGCCTCCTGCTCACCAGGACAGAAGGACTTAGTTTTTGCCAATCCATTAGCCCTGCTGTGTGTGCAGCCTCCTTTACATTAAAAAGGATACAGATACGGATAAACGCATGAATGTGGGTGAATCTCCAGGGAATTTTGCTGGGCTTAAAAAGCCAACCTCAAAAGGTGATACACTGTAGGATACCATTTATACAACATTTTTGAAACGACGAAATTTTAGAAAAAGAGAGCAGGCTAGTGGTCTCCAGGGGCCAGGTACAAGGGGTAGAAAGGGGGGTGGGGGCTGCAGAGGGCACAGGAGAGACCCCCGGGAAGCTGAGACCTCCCGGCACCTTCATGCCTGGTCACCTGACGCCCATGCCCACGCTTGGAGTGGCCTTCATTCTTGCCCCTCTGTCTCCCCAGGGCGCTGTTTTCAAGCTGCCCTTCCCCCTTGGGACAGGTTGAAGCCGACAAGCAGGTGAATTCTATAATCAGTGGGAGGATTTCTTCCATGGGAAGTACCTCGACAAGGCTGCTTTCCAGATGCCACAAAATCGTATTAAAGTTCACATAACATTTGCCATCGCAACCACTTCTCAGTGTCCAGTTCAGGGGTGTCTAGAATATTCACGCTGTTGTGCAGCCATCACCACTGTCCATCTCCAGAACTGTCTCGCCTTCCCAGACTGAGACCCCGTCTCCATTAAATACTGACCCCACCCGCCTCCCTCAGTCCCTGGTGCTCAGTCCCCAGCTTCCTGTCTCTGTGGCCCTGGCTGCTCCAGGGACCCTCCCGAGCTCGCGTGGGCCGTCCCCATGCCCGCCGGTCCTCGCTGTTGTCCGTTCCGACTGTTGCCAGTGTGATGGGGGTGGAGTGGTGTGGGGTTTCCTGAGTTTGCATTTGGCTGGTCACCAGTGGGCCCAGTCAACCCTCCACCCTCCTGTCACACATCTGCGTTCCTGTCCCTGTGGACTGCCGTCCCCACCCTCTGCCCACTTTGCTGCTGCTTTTCTCTTTGTTGGGTTGCAGGAGGTTCTCGTATATTCTAACCAGTCGTAACTCCCGGTCTGTTTGAAAGACAGCAGATCCCTGCTGACCTGTCATCTGTCTGCTGGCTTGTTCACGGTGTCTTTTGCTGAACAGATGTCTTTCACTTTGATGGAGTCAGGCCCATCAGTGTTTCGCTGTAAGGTCTGTGCTCTGGAGGTTTACGAAACGCTGCCCCACCTGGGAAACAGCTTCCTTCAGTCTCTTCTTTCGATGGCGTAGTGTTCCTTCTCAGTTGGGTTGTCACTCATCTGGAATTTAGTTTTATTTCTTTAAAAATAAAATTTCAATGAGGAAGGATGGCAAGATATTCATAGTTGTTAATTAGGATAATGGAGTCATTATCCCAAAGTACAGTACAAGTCTGTACTTTTTCCACAGTTTAACATTTAGAAATGTTAACATTTAGAAACTTAAAATTTCTAAAAATTTCTCAGTATTTTGTGCAAAATACAGGTAAACTCAATAAGAAAGGAAAACAATCTGCGATGCCCCTACTTGGATACAATCACTGGCAACATTTGTTCTGTGCCCTGTGTGTGTATGTGTGTCTACACACACATGGAATCAGAGAAGCTACTTTTTTCAGTTAACAGCTTATCATTTCCTGAGCACATTTCACACCCTGGTCTCTGCAGAGATATGACACTGTGAGCACTGTTTTCTTTCTCAAGGAGAACTGGCTTTGTTCTTGGAGCTCTCTCTTCCCTCCCTTAACTGTAAGACATCAGGGCCTTCCCTGGTGGCTTAATGGCAAAGACTCTGCCTGACGACGCAGGAGACACAAGTTCAACCCCTGATCCAGGAAGCTCCCACATGCAACTGAGCCTGAGCGCCACAACCACTGAGCCTCTGCTCTGGAGCCCAAGCTGCAACTACTGAAGCCCGTGATCCTTAGAGCCCATGCTCTGCAACAAGGGAAGCCACAACAATTAGAAGCCCTCACACCACAACTAGAGAAAAGCCCTCATAGAAAGGAAGACCCAGCACAGCCAAAAATAAAAATAAATAAAGGTTCCAGGTCAACTTCCCTCATTGTGATCCTCTCACACTGACTGAAGCATCCCCCCCACCCCCCATTTAGAAACCAGTGTTTCCACCCATTTTGCTTTTTTCAGTACAGTTCAGTTCAGTCTCTCAGTTGTGTCCAAATCTGTGACCCCATGGACTGCAGCACGCCAAGCTTCCCTGTCCATCACCAACTCCTGGAGCTTGCTCAAACTCACATCCATCGAGTCAGTGATGCCATCCAACTCTCTCATCCTCTGTCATCCCCTTCTCCTCCTGCCTTCAGTCTTTCCCAGAATCAAAGGAGTCAGTTCTTCACATCACGTGGCCAAAGGATTGGAGTTTCAGCTTCAGCATCAGTCCTTCCAATGAACACCCAGGACTGATCTCCTTTAGGATGGACTGGTTGGATCTCCTTGCAGTCCAAGGGATTCTCAAGAGTCTTCTCCAACACCACAGTTCAAAACTGTCAATTCTTCGGTGCTCAGCTTTCTTTATAGTCCAACCCTCACATCCATACATGACTTCTGGAAAAACCATAGCTTTGACTAGTTGGACCTTTGTCAGCAAAGTAATGTCCCTGCTTTTTAATATGCTGTCTAGGTTGGTCATAGGTTTTCTTCCAAGGAGCAAGTGTCTTTTAATGTCATGGCTACAGTCACCATCTACAATGATTTTGGAGCTCAAAAAAATAAAGTCAGCCACTGTTTCCATTGTTTCCCCATCTATTTGCCATGAAGTGATGGGACCAGATGCTATGATCTTAGTTTTCTGAATGTTGAGTTTTAAGCCAAACTTTTCACTCCTCTTTCACTCATCAAGAGGCTCTTTAGTTCTTCACTTTCTGCCATAAGGGTGGTGTCCTCTGTATATCTGAGGTTATTGGTATTTCTCCCGGCAATCTTGAGTCCAACTTATGCTTCATCCAGCCTGGCATTTCACATGATGTACTCTGCATATAAGTTAAATAAGCAGGGTGACAATACATAGCTTTGATGTACTCCTTTCCCAATTTGGAACCGGTCTGTTGTTCCATGTCCAGTTCTAACTGTTGCTTCCTGACCTGCAGACAGATTTCTCAGGCGGCAGGTATGGTGGTCTGGTATTCCCGTCTCTTGAAGAATTTTCCACATTTTGTTGTGATCCACACAGTCAAAGGCTTTGTCATAATCAATAAAGCAGAAGTAGATAGATGTTTTTCTGGAACTCTCTCGTTTTTGATGATCCAATGGATGTTGGCAATTTGATCTCTGGTTCCTCTGCTTTTTTGAATTGTGAATTCTTGCTCTGTGAGCATAAGACACATGCTCAAACACACATGTTACACATGGCTCTTCCCCCTGGAATACGGTGTCAGGTGGGCAGCAAATCTGATTTTCAGGGGTGGGTCCCAGCCCCTACTAAGTATGGGACGCACAGCAGGCATCCAGTAAACACATGTTGAATTAATGCAGTCCCGATGAGAAGGGAGATGGGGAGTAAGCACCCAAGAAGCTGTCTGGGTGGGCATGCAGGAGACACGGGTGGGTGGGGTTGAGCTGGGTAAGACTTCTCAGAGTAAGGCCTGCAGGGGAAGGTGGAAAGCAGGGGAGACGCGGCCAGCACAGCGAGAGGGGAGGACTCCCATTGGCCCCGACATTGCCCGCGGAGAAGTCTCTTCCAGCTTGGGCCTCTCTCTTCTGGCTGCTCTGCAGGTGTCTGTGGCCATGCTGAAGGGCGCAGGGCTGCCGCAGTGCAAGGTGGACTCCCTCACACCCACAGGCTGATACCAACCAGCCGAAGCACAAACTAGAGAAGCCGGTCGGGGCTGACACAGTCCCTCCAGGGAAGCCCTCCAGGCCTGTGCCTGAGTTGGCGCCAGGGGCTCTGACCCCGGTTTCAGCCTCCTTCCACCAGGGATCTGTCCCTGGTTCCACAGTCCGCCCCCACCAGGTGGAGGAGAAAGGAGCGGAGTCCTGCGTTTGCCCATCACTGGGGCCTGAGGTGGGGGCTGTCAGCGCTGCTTCTGCCCTCAGGGGCCGCCTGTTTTCTCTTTCACTGCAGAGGGTTTGTTGTTTTCAGCTGGGAACATTTTCGCATCCCCCAGCCTGGAGGTCTGAATGGTGAGGCTGAGGGCGGTAGGGACGGGGACCAGGATGGGAAGCAGGGACTTCTACTCTCAAGGATTTTTGCGGCTTTCCCAACGCGGCCTGCTCTCCCCCCAGACCTGGCGGGACCCTCAGGATTTTGCGAGCTCCCTTTCATTACGTACTGGGGGTTCCACAGAGCCCCACCAGGACCTCTTCCCCTCCGTTGGCCTTATGGCATGTGGGTTTGCATCCTTCCCTGTCTGCTGGTGGTGGTGAAATTTTTTTTTTTCTTGTAAATTGGCCTCGGTCGTTTTGTAATTATTGGGAGGAAAAAGATGGACTCTGTGGCCTGCCTTCCATGTCGAATCCTTACCCAGAAGTGCCCCTGATGTCTACACCGCTGTCCACTAGGAACACCACGAGTGCCACCTATGAAACCTCGCATCTTCTAGAAGCTGCACTAAAATCTCAGAGAAACAGATGAAATTAATTTGATATTATGACAGAGAATGAGACAGTTGGATGGTATCATTGACTCAATGGACATGAGTTTGAGAAAACTCCAGGAGATAAGGAAGGACAGAGAAGCCTGGTGTGCTACAGTCCATGGGGTCCCAAAGAGTCGGACACGACTGCGTGACTGAACAACAGATGTTTTATTTAACCGATATATCCAAAATATTGGGTTTTCCTGGTGGCTCAGTGGTAAAGAATCCACCTGCCAAGCTGGAGACAAGGGTTTGATCCCTGTGTCAGGAAGATTCCCTGGAGAAGGAAATAGCAATCCAATCCAGTACTCTTGCCTGGAGAACCTCATGGACAGAGGAGACTGGTGGCCTGCGGTCTGTGGGGTCACAGAGTCAGACTCGACTAAGGGAGTAAACCACGGCAAAATCCAAAATATCAGAACTTAACAAATAAGCAATATTGTTAAATGCTTCACCTTCTTTTTCAGAGTTAAGTCTTCAAAATTCTGTGCACAGCTCACCTCCATTCCAGCTAGCCACAGTCCCAGTGACAGTAATTACACGTGGCTGGTAGCTACTGTGGACAACTGGCAGCCCTAGACTTAATCCGCGTATTTATGCTCCTCAATCCACTCCTCCCCCGGCCTTACACCCCACTCCCACTCCGCCCTCCCAGGCGACACTCAAAACACAAAAGACACAACCTTCTCTCCTCTGCACTGCTCCTATTGACCACCTAACCTGCTTATAAAAAGGCATCTGTAAAATTTATACTGGGGATGTGACTTCCTGCAAGCTCACCGAAAGACACAGCCCCTGTGCTGAGTTAGTAACGTAAGAGAAGAAAAAGGCCATCCTTTCTCTTATAAAGCCTACAAGGACAGCCAGCTAACACTGCATTCAGTTCAGTTCAGTCGCTCAGTCGTGTCCGACTCTCCGCGACCCCATGAATCAAAGCACGCCAGGCCTCCCTGTCCATCACCAACTCCCGGAATTCACACAAACTCATGTCCACAGAGTCGGTGATGCCATCCAGCCATCTCATTCTCTGTCGTCCCCTTCTCCTCCCGCCCCCAACCTTTCCCAGCATCAGAGTCTTTTCCAGTGAATCAACTCGTCGCATGAGGTAGCCAAAGTATTGCAGTTTCAGCTTTAGCATCAGTCCTTCCAGTGAACACCCAGAACTGATCTCCTTTAGGATGGACTGGTTGGATCTCCTTGAAGTCCAAGGGACTCTCAAGAGTCTTCTCCAACACCACAGTTCAAAAGCATCAATTCTTTGGCGATCAGCTTTCTTCACAGTCCAACTCTCACATCCATACATGACCACGGGAAAAACCATAGCCTTGACTAGATGGACCTTTGTTGGCAAAGTAATGTCTCTGCTTTTTAATATACTATCTAGGTTGGTCATAACTTTCCTTCCAAGGAGTAAGTGTCTTTTAATTTCATGGCTGCAGTCAGCATCTGCAGTGATTTTGGAGCCCCCAAAAAAGTAAAGTCTGACACTGTTTCCACTGTTTTTCCATCTATTTCCCATGAAGTGATGGGACCAGATGCCATGATCTTTGTTTTCTGAATGTTGAGCTTCAAGCCAACCTTTTCACTCTCCTCTTTCACTTTCATCAAGAGGTTTTTAGTTCCTTTTCACTTTCTGCCATAAGGGTAGTGTCATCTGCACATCTGAGGTTATTGATATTTCTCCCAGCAATCTTGATTCCAGCTTGTGCTTCTTCCAGCCCAGCATTCCTCATGATGTACTCTGCATATAAGTTAAATAAGCAAGGTGGTGACAACATACAGCCTTGACATACTCCTTTTCCTATTTGGAACCAGTCTGTTGTTCCATGTCCAGTTCTGACTGTTGCTTCCTGACCTGCATACAGGTTTCTCAAGAGGCAGGTCAGGTGGTCTGGGATTCCCATCTCTTTCAGAATTTTCCACAGTTTATTGTGATCCACACAGTCAAGGCTTTGGCATAGTCAATGAAGCAGAAATACATGTTTTCCTGGAACTCTCTTGCTTTCTCCATGATCCAGCGGATGTTGGCAATTTGATCTCTGGTGCCTCTGCCTTTTCTAAAACCTGCTTGAACATCTGGGAGTTCACAGTTCACATATTGCTGAAGCCTGGCTTGGAGAATTTTGAGCATGACTTTACTAGCGTGTGAGATGAGTGCAATTGTGTGGTAGTTTGAGCATTCTTTGGCATTGCCTTTCTTTGGGATTGGAATGAAGACTGACCTTTTCCAGTCCTGTGGCCACTGCTGAGTTTTCCAAATTTGCTGGCATATTGAGTGCAGCACTTTCACAGCATCGTCTTTCAAGATTTGAAATAGCTCAACTGGAATTCCATCACCTCCATTAGCTTTGTTCGTAGTGATGCTTTCTAAGGCCCACTTGACTTCACATTCCAAGATGTCTGGCTCTAGGTCAGTGATCACATTATCGTGACTATCTTGGTCGTGAAGATCTTTTTTGTACAGTTCTTCTGTGTATTCTTGTCACCTCTTAATATCTTCTGCTTCTGTTAGGTCCATAGCATTCCTGTCCTTTATTGAGCCCATCTTTGCATGAAATGTTCCCTTGGAATCTCTAATTTTCTTGAAGAGATCTCTTGTTGTTCCTATTCTGTTGTTTTCCTCTATTTCTTTGCATTGATCACTGAGGAAGGCTTTCTTATCTCTCCTTGCTATTCTTTGGAACTCTGCATTCAGATGCTTATCTTTCCTTTTCTCCTTTGCTTTTCCGTCTCTTCACAGCTATTTGTAAGGCCTCCTCAGACAGCCATTTTGCTTTTTTGCATTTCTCTTCCAGGGGGATGGTTTGGTCCCTGTCTCCTGTACAATGTCAGGAACCTCCGTCCAGAGTTTATCAGGCACTCTATCTATCAGATATAGTCCCTTAAATCTATTTCTCACTTCCACTGTATAATCATAAAGTTCACTGCCATTACTGTAATAAATACGTTCTCATTAAAATAGCCCATGCAACTGGTTTTTTCTTTCCCGCGCTATAAGTCTTTTCGTGAGAGGGCAATTTGGCAAAGTCTTCTCGCCCTCGCCTGCCTGCTAACCTGCTGGAGCCGCGTTTCCTCTTTTGTAAAGTAGGATAATAATAGCGTCTTTATCTACCTGGCAAATCGGTTCTGAAACTCAAAGAGATAGTAAAAGGTCGGGTTCAAACGCCGCGAAACTCCACCGGAGGGTGGCCTGTTGTTATCCGTGGGTGGAGACGCCTGCAGGCTGGGAAGGCGCACGTGCCCTCCGCAGGCCCCGGGGCAGCGGCCCGAGAGCCCGGCTCCGCCACCGCCCGCCTCGGAGGCGCGCACCTGCGGGGACGCGGGCGGGGCGCGGGGTGTCGCGGCCGAGGGCGCGGGGCCGAGCGTCGCAGGACGGCGGCCTGGCTGCGCGGAGCCCCCACGGACGCCCTCGCGCGCCCGGGCGCCCGCCTGGCACGCAGACCCCGCCCCGTCCCCGCGCGCCGCCCTGGGGCCCGCCCACCGCCCGCCCGCGGCTCGGCCCCCGGCGTCGATTGGCGGGCCCCTCGGGAGGCCGCGTCCGCATTGGCCGAGGAGCTTCCCGAGGCGCGCCCGCGATTGGCGGGCGTCCGCGCTGCTCCCCGGCGCGGCGCGCGATTGGCTGGCGGGGGACGGTCTCCCGGCCTGGGCGGTGCGGACGAGGCGTCAGGCGGCGGCGGCGGCGAGCGCGGCGCGAGGCAGGTGAGCTGCGGCGGGGCGCGGGGCGCGGGGCGCGGGGCGCGGGGCGCGGGGCGCGGGGCGCGGGGCGCGGGGCGCGGGGCGCGGGGCGCGGGGCGCGGGGCGGGCCGGGGCCGGGGCGCCCCTCCGGGCGGCGGGCGCGGGGCGTCAGCGGGCCCCGGCGGGGTCGCCAACGGCCGCGGCCTCTCCGCGGCCCCGCGCCCCGTCCTCAGGCGGGGGTCCCCGCGCGCGGCGCCGCCGGAGCCGCCTCGGGGCCCCGCTCAGGCCGCGTCCCCCGGGCGCCCGCGCCTCGGCCGCCGCCCCCGGCCCGGGGTCGCGCGTGCCCGCCGCGGCAGGCGGGGGCCTTCGGGCGGGCCGGGCCTGGCGCCCGCGCCGCGCCGGGTCCTCCGCGCCCGCCCCGCTCCCTCGGCCCGCCCTCGCGGCTGCGAAACGTGAGCGGGCCGGCGGTGTGTCCGTCCGTTTTTTCGGACACTTCAGAGTTCCTTTAAGTCTGGAAACGCGGGGTGACTGGGAAGTTCTGGAGAATTTAATTTTCCCGATTTATTTGCTTTGGTGGCTTTCTTCTCTCCTTTTTTCTTAATTTGTTCCCCCGTGTGTGTTTGGAAATGCTACTGTGTTTGGGCATTGGACCTCTTGATTTGTCATCTTTATCTCCTATTTCCCACCGATGTCTTCTTGTTTGACTTTCTAGATTTCCTACTCTCCTGGCTCATTTGTTGAGCGTTTTGTTTTGGCCATCAGATTTTACATTTTCCAGAGGTTTGTTTGGTTGTTGCTGTTTTTTGCTCTGAAGTTTTGTGTCCTGTTGTTTCTGAATGCCCTGGCGTCTCATCCTCCGTCCATGGCCTAAGCTTTGGCTTGCTTGAGCCCTCCTGTCCTGAAACGCGAGGGTGTCTGAGAGCGGGACCCTGCCCAGCCCCTGGGGAGCTCCACGCACCTGCGCGGCCCTGTCGCTGTTGGCTGAGGGGACGGGCTGAGTCTCCCTGAGCCACACTCACTGTCGCTGCCCTCGGGTCCTTGGATCGGACTTTCTGGAGGTACAGGGAAGGGCTTCCCAGTCTCCTGCCTCACTCTAAGAGTAGGGCGGAGGACGATGGCTGTGCGCTTCATAAATCAGCAAGGAAATGCTCTCTTATCCCCCGCTTCAGGAAGGCATTCTAGAACTCGACTGCCCCTCTTACTTGCTGGTCTAGAGAGCCCTTGGTTTTATACTCCAGTCTTCTAAGGGGAGGCAGGGAGGGGATCCATGCCGAGTGGCCAACTGCTTTTTTTTTTAAGTTGTAAAAAATACGTGTCATATAATTTACATTTTAAACTGTCCAGTGCCTTGGCATTAAGTTTGTTCACAGTGCTGTGCAGCCATCACCACTGTCTAGTTGTAGAACTTTTTTATCATCCTAGATGGAAGCCGGGTACCCATTAGGAGTCACTCCCCATTATCCACTGCTCCTGGCCTCTGGCAGTAGCTAAGGTTTTTTCTGTTTCTATGAATGTGTCCGTTCTGGATTTTTTTTTTAATACAAATGGATTATTACAGTATGTGACCTTTTATGTTTTACTTCTTTCACTTAGAATGTTTTTAAGGTTTATCTATGTTGTAGAGTGTGTCAGAACCTGGATTCCTCTTTGCAACTGAATAATATTCCATTGTACAAATATATCAGTTTGCTTATCCATTCATCTGTTAGTGGGCATTTGAGTTGTTTCCACTTTTTGTCCATTATGAATAATGTTGCTATGAACATTTGTGTACAAGTTTTTGTTTGAGCACCTGTTTTCATTTTGGGGGTATATATCTAACTGGGAGTGGAATTGCTGGGTCACATGGTAACTTTAATTTGTAGAGGAACCACCAAACTATTTTCCACAGTAGCTGCACCATTTTACATTCCCACCAACGTTGTGCAAGGGTTCCAATTTCTCTATGTCCTCTCCAACACTTTTTTTCAATTTTGTATTATTTTATATGGCCATCCTAGTACTTGTGAGGTGGTGTGTCCGTTTGATTTTGATTTGCATTTCTATAGTAACTGATGATGATCATCTTTTTATGTATTTGTTGGCCATTTATATATCTTCTTTCGGGAAATGTCCATCCTAGTCCTTTGTCCATTTTGTAGTTGGGTTATTTGCCTTTTTGTTGAGTTGTAAGAGTTCTTTACATCTCCTGAATACTAGGCCCTTTCAGATACATGATTTGTGTGTACTTGCTTCCATTCCTTGGGTTGTCTCTTCACTCTGTTGATAAGAATCCTTTGATGAACAAAAATTTTAATTTTGAAGCCACATTTATTTTCTCTTTTGTTGCTCATCCTTTTGGTGTCGTATCTAAGAGACTTGACAAATCCAAGGTCGTGGAGGTAAATCTGTTTTTAATCTAAGAGTTTTATCGTTTTAGCTCTTAAATGTAGGCCCTTAATTCATTTTGAGTCAGTTTTTGTATATGGGGTGAGGTAAGAGTCCAGCTTTGCTTGTAGATGTCCAGATGTCCCAACACCACTTGTTGAAGAGACTGTTCTTTCCCTGTTGACTAGTTTTGGCACCCTCGTAGAACATCAGTCGACCATAAATGTATGAGTTTATTTCTGGACTGTTAATTCTGTCCTGTTAGTTTATATGTCTGTCGTTATGACGGGAACACACTGTTTTGAAGTAAGTTTTGGAATTGGAAACTGTGAGTGCTCCAAATTTTTTCTTTTTCAACATTGTTTTTGGCTGTTTGGGATTCATTGCAATTCATATGAATTTAAATATAAGCTTTACCATTTACAAAAAAAGGCCTTTGCGATTTTGAGAGTACATGGAATCTGTGCTTGCTTAGGAGAGTACTGCCTGGTGAACACTGTCGTCTTCCGGCATATGAATGGGGCTGTCTCTCTGTTCATTTCTGTCTTGAACTTCTCTCAGCAATATCCTGTCATGTTCAGTGTACCAATCTTACACTTTCTTAAACTTATTCAACTAAGTTTGTTACTCTCTTTTTTTTTTGGTGCTCCAGGTGAGGAACAAACTTACAACCTCTGGCTAAGTTTAGTATTATTTTTGTTGCTACTTTAAGAGCAGTTGTTTTCTTAATTTCATTTTTAGATTGTTTATTGCTAGTAAATAGAAATATAACTTATTTTTGTGTCTTGAGCTTGTATTGTGCAACTTTAACTTTGCTCAGTTTACTAGTTTTAATAGTTTTTTTGTGAACTCTTTAAAATTTTTTGTAATGCCATCTGTGAATAGAGGCAATTTTAGTTTTTGCTTTCTAATTTGGATGCCATCTATTTTTTTTCTTGCCTAATTGCTCTGGCTAGATTTCAGTACAATCTTGAACAGCAGTGGTAAAAGTGATATCCTTGTTTTGTTTCTGATTTCAGGGGAAAGTTTTCAGCCTTTCACTATAGAGTGTGGTGTTTCTGTGGGTTTTAGTAAATCCCCTTGTCCGATTGAGAAATTTCTCTTCTCCTAGTTTGTTCAGTGTTTTTGTCACGAGGAACTGTTGCACTGTGACGGTGCTTCTCCTGCACCAGTTGCGGAGGCCGCACGGTTTTGCCTCCTTGCTGCTTGAACAGACTTCACTGTCTGATTCGCTCTGCGTCCTTGCTTCCAAGTATTGACGGGTGTCGTCACCGTAAGACTTCGGGGCTTCCATGATGAAAACTGGGTGATTTCTCAGCGTTCCTCATTGCGAGCTTACGATTCCGCTCTTTCTGGCCTATGTCAGTTTTCATTCACCCATATGTTTTCTAGTTTCCAAGTTTCTTGCTATTGTTTTTTCTCTTGTTGAGTAAATGCCAGGCACTTTTGGCAGCAGTGGTGGCAGGATGCAGCCAGGCTCGGCATTGCAACACCTGTCCCCGCCTCTATTCCAGGGAGAGGTGAGGACCCAGAGAACTGCAGGGTGAGTCGTGGGGCCCACTGTTGACTCAAGCTAAGTGGTCCTGAACACATCCGAAATCTGAGCACCCACACTGGGGTTCGCAGCGCAGTGGAAACAAAGCAGTAATTCCAGTCAAGCACACGTGATGTTGCTGTGAATATTTTGGAGAGTAGTTGTGTTCTGTGGTTCCTGCAGGAGGGTTGCAGTATTATCTTCTTGACTGAAAACACCTGTGTTTGCTTCCTCTCTTTCTTCCTAAGTTTGGAACTCGTTGCTATTTTGGACAGCTAAGCCCACTTGTTGTCCAGATAGAAGAGACTAGACCAGCTCCATTTGAAACTTTACTTCCTTTGAGCTAAAATAAATTTAGGATGGACAAAGAAAACGTATAGACCACAGTGTTGCTGTTTATAGCTTGCTGTTTGTTATAATCAGTGCTGTAATTTACTGCTTTGTTAAGTGGCCTGTGTGACTCATTAGTCAGCTCTGCAGTTTGAGTTGTGTCTGTGAGCCTGCTTGTTAGTTGCGTGCTGTGTTTTTTGTTCAGCAGCATAGGGGCACTCCATGAACCGTTACTGACTGAACTTCACTTTAGGGAGTAAGAACCACGTGACAGATGGTTTGGGTATTTGTGCAGAGTGAAGCTGCAGGGGCACGACTGGAGTCCTCTGAGAGTAATTAAGCGTAGATCAGTGGTTCCCAGGGGGGCGTGAGGGGCTCCCCAGGGCACACACAGCCTCAAAACAAAAGAGTGCTTTGCCCAGTTGCTTTGCTCTTAGTCATTCTGTTTTCTTTGTTTGATCTTTAATATTATTGGAAGATGGGAGCCTTATCTAAAAATATGAAAAACATCTATTTAAAGGTTACTTTACTTGCTGTTTGTGCTACAAACCCTTTTAGTACTGGTGAACACTTCACAGGCAGGAGGGCAGAGCATTAAAAAGGGTGACCTCGAAATGGTGTGGGTTAAGTGTTTACATTTATAGTAGCAGTAAAATCCTGTAATTATTGTTTCTGGTTGTTCCCAGTTACAGTTGGAAATGAAGCAGCAGATGCCACAGTTCTGACTAGATGAGGAGACACACGAAGTGCTCCAGGTTAATTAGGAGAAAGAGTGTGGGACCCAGACGTGTGGAGCCCTCACTGCTCTTTAGGAGTTCATCGGGGGGCCGAGAGAGGGATGAGGGGAACCAGGAGTGTTTTCAGGTTACAGGCAAAGCAGTGTGGCAGCAACGACTTCTCCCGTTTCTCTAGGCATCTGTGTGATATTCATTGGTTCTGCAAGTCAGGGTAAGCTCCTGCCCTCAGAGAGTTCACGGTCTAGTTGGAGAAAAAGACATTAATCAACAGATAGTACATTTCTGTTACATAGTTAAACACCAGGGAGCTCTAAAATTGGCACATAAGTTGGATGCTTCCTGGAGGTGGTCTTTCAGCTATAGCCTGAGGGTGCATAGAAGTTAGCTGGGAGCATTTGGGGTGGCAGGAGACCAAGGGAGTGGGAATCAGGATCAGGAGGGCATCCCAGATAAGAGAAGGGCATGGGAGCTGTACGTAAACAGAGCAGAGGGAGAGGGCTACCTGGGCCCAGGCTCTCGGTGAAGCTGTGATGTGGGTGGTGGGAGACGGGAGCACTGGACAGGGGTCTCATTTGTAGGTGCTGGGAAGCCCTGGGATCTGAAGGGAGGAAGATGGTTGAATCTCTTTCTGGACCATTCTGGCAGTTTTCTGGCTTGAGGAGGCAAGACTGGATAGGGGGAAATTAGGGTTGCTCGCTCCCAGGAAGCCAGCGAGAGATGGTCCGGGGGTGGAGGACTGGCCCAAGGGAGGGTGCCGCTGTTCCGGGGGGTGGTGGTTGCTCCCCTTCAATTCAGTGGGTGATGTGCGGAAGTAGAATCAGATGCCTGCCTCAGGTATACAAAGGAGCAGCAGATGGACTAGATGAGTTAAAAATGGCGGGAAGTGCAGAGGTCAGATCTGCGTGGGCAGCAGAATCCATGACAGCCTGTTCCCGGACTCTGGGTTAGGAAGGCCTTCCAGAGGAGGACTGAGGGCAGGGGAGGGCTGACCCTGGGCCGATCGCACATGTTTATTCAGCAACATCGGGGGCCAGCCCAGGCATGTGCAACCTAACTCCTGTGCAACGGTGAGAAGGAAACAAGCCTCCTGCAGGATGAGACAGAGGGCTTTCGCCTGTCAGAGTGGCCTCTAGTGTCCCGAGGAGCCCTGTGGGGTGTGGGGGCCCCAAACCACCACCCGGCGTTGCCCCGGAAGGCCCTCCGTCACTCGCTGTCACCAAACTCTTTCTGGGGGAGGTGCCGGGCACAGCCCTTCTGACTGCACCGCTGGAAGGAAAGCCAGTGCGCTCTGGGTCTGAGAACTGTGGGGTCATGTTTTCTGTCTTCTAAGAAGAAAAACTCTTTACAGTAATGGGCAGAAAGTAAGTTGCCTTTGCTGAAACACTGAGGCAGATCTCTCTGTGAGAGGAAACACAGGCTTTATTAAAACCATCTGGAGCACGTATCATTGGGAGATGTAAGCCGGTGATACTGCATCTTCACATAGTAGGAGTTATTTCCCCGGAAACTCCACTGTTATGTAAACAAAGCTGTCTAGCCTGCCTCTTTTCCTACTTCATCATTTCTGAAAAAAGAAACCTCAGATCTTGGCTGGAAGCTGCCAGTACAGAGTTGCTGCTGGTAATATCTGACTCCTGTTGGGTGTTCTCACCCTTGAGCCAGGCGGCGCCGGGCAGGTGAGGGTGGTGACTGGCCGAGTTCTGCCGCAGCACAGGGGCCAGGCTCCCACTGCCAAACGAGAACCCCAGGTCTGGCCGCCTCACACCGCTTCACAGACGAAGACCAGCCTTCTTTGTCTTTTTGAAAATAATAGTTACTGGGTTAATTGTTTAAATGAGAAGATCACAACCTACTCCTTATTTATTTTTTAAACACTTTTTATTTTATACTGGAATGTAGTTGGTTAGCAGTGTTGTGTTCTGGGTGTGCAGCAGTGATTCAGTTATACGTGTATTATCTACCTGCTCCTTTAAAAAAAGCGTTGACCAGTCCCAGGCCGGGCACTCTCATTCTCTGTAACTTACGGTTAAAGTTAGTGTAGGAGTTCTCCTGAAGTTTTAGAAACATATTCTAGTATATATATAAAACATATTCTGTGAAGGTGTTTCACGTATCTTTAGGATATACTCATTTGTTTCTGATTCGCTGTTTTAAATAATGAGATCATTTTTTAAGTACTCTAGTATAAACATAGTTTTCCATAAACTAGCAATGTTTTGCTTCCTTAAAGTGAAAACAGGTAGGTAATGCCAATTCCTGTTTACTATGTTGTGGAAGTAATTACATTGAACATGATCTTTGGAAAACAATAATTTCTAAGCCAGTTTATGTTTATTTCTAATCTGTAGGCAAATATAACCAATATTTTTAGTCTCTGTGTTTTAACAGGATTAAGCCTGAGCAAAGTGATTATGTTCAAGTAGAGTACTTAGGGCTTCCTAGGCAGTCCAGTGGTTAAGCCCACCACGGGGGTGGGGGGGGGGCGAGTTCAGTCCCTGGTCAGGGAACTAAGATCCCACATGCCCTGCGGTGGGGCCAAAATCACCAATAAGATATAGTACTGATTGTTAAAAAATCACTACAGTACTAATTTTTAAAGGGCACCTCTGAATTTTAGTTTTAAAATTCTTCTCTACAAGGCAGGTAATAAATATCGGATTGCCCAGGTGCACATTGACAGCCAAGCCCTGGGTGGTGCAGGGTTGGTGGGAGTGAGACTGGGCCTGGTGTGCGGGTGTGAGGCCCTGGGGCGGGCAGTGCAGGCTCCGCCATCGGCTCAGGGCCTCAGACACAGCCTGTGACAGATGACAGATGCTGTCTGGTGCTGTGCCCAGAGAGGGGAGGGCGCCGTCCCCTTGGACAGCCGTGCTTCCTGAGGGCGAGGTGCGGTGCTCACAGGGGACTCCTGGGGGCTGACAGGGTGCTTGAGTTGCTCCCGAGGATTTGTGCAGGGAAGTCGTGTCAGCCTTTGTCCATCAGGCTCACTTCTGGGCTCAGCCCACTTGGTCAGCAACCCTATCAGTTCATAGGAACCTTGATTTGTGACTTGCTTGTCTTTATAAACACAGTGCCTTTGGAGCAAATTCTGATAGTCTTATACATGGTTTAGTAAAAATTACTAGATGATGATGCTTGTGGTTTATAATAATGAGAAGAAATGCTCAGACCATTTTTAAAGTTTGTTTTTTTTTTCTAGTTTTATTTCAGAACTGATAACATTTCTTAAGAAAATATTTTGTGCTAATTTGTTTCAGGGCTATTAACAGTTTTGTTTTCTTTCTTTGGTATTGCCATTTACTTCAGTCTCTGTTTTCAACCATGTGACTTGTAATTTTTAATATTTTTCAGGCATGTTTTCTAGATTGTTACTCAATTCAGTTCAGTTCAGTCACTCAGTCGTGTCCGACTCTCCGCGACCCCTTGAATCACAGCACGCCAGGCCTCCCTGTCCATCACCAACTCCCGGAGTTCACTCGGACTCATGTCCATCGAGTCGGTGATGCCATCCAGCCATCTCATTCTCTGTCGTCCCCTTCTCCTCCCACCCTCAACCTTTCCCAGCATCAGAGTCTTTTCCAGTGAGTCAACTCTTCGCATGAGGTGGCCAAAGTATTGCAGTTTCAGCTTTAGCATCAGTCCTTCCAATGAACACCCAGGATTGATCTTTAGAATGGACTGGTTGGATATCCTTGCAGTCCAAGGGACTCTCAAGAGTCTTCTCCAACACCACAGTTCAAGAGCATCAATTCTTCGGCGATCAGCCCTCTTCACAGTCCAACTCTCACATCCATACATGACCACGGGAAAAACCATAGCCTTGACTAGATTGTTACTAGATGAGTACAAATATTCCAAATAGTAGAGATTCAGATTATATGTCGTGGTAGAGCTAAAATTCACTTTTGACCAAAGCATTCAAGAACAAAAACTGAACTTTGTATTTCACGTCTCCTGTATGGTGTGCCCTGGGCAAGGGGAGAGCATTAAAGGAGAAGCCAGGTGTCACTGATGAGGCATCTTAACTCATACTTTAAAGCCCTGCTAGGATCTGCATGTTGGTAAAGACACTTGTTTGGTTTCCTAGGTTTGAGACCAGCGTCTTCAGCCTAGACAGAGGACCTTCTTTTGCCTGTGCATGCTGGCCTGCGTGTGTGGCCACCAGGACATGAGCAGAGGACGACCGGATGTTCCTTCTCCACTCCCAGCCGCGTCTGCCGAGGTGAGCGCTGCACACACACACCCCCCCCGCACCCCCAAGCTCCCCGCGGCAACCCCTCAGGACCAGCAGCTCAAACTCTGTTCAAGAGTGCTCTTTCCCAGGTAGCACCCCCTCCTTCCCCACACACTAGCCTGCTGGTCCAGGTTGGGGGATCAGAGGACACGTGGCCTGTGAGGAGGTCAGCCTGGTGGTGACACCTCTGGGAGAAGGGCGTGGCCTTAAAGAGACTAGAGAAATGAGGACAGTGCAGCCTGCACGAGACATCTCCTTATAGACACACGTGTTTGCAGAGTGTTGACTTGGAATTCTTTTCAGAATTTCCTGATGCTGATGAAAACTTCTTCAACTCATTATTTCACTTGCTCTTTCAATATTGCTCAGATTATAAATGCAAATCTGATCTCCCTCAAGTCACAGGCTGAGGCCACCTTCAGGCCCTGCCGCAAGTGGGAAGGCTCTAAGGTTACACTCAGGCTTGAAGTAGCGACGGTGTAAGAGGAGCCGGGAGCAGCTCTGGGGACACGCCAAGCCCTGCAGCGGGGAGACCGCTGCTGGGGGTCCTGCTGAACTGAGGCTGGGGTGGCCTTCCTGCCTGCGGGCTCCAGGGTGTGGCCGTCTGAGCTGCCGCTGGGCTTTCTCTTTCACTGAGGCCGGGGTGAGTGACTTCCATCTCAGGGGTTGTTAACTCAGAAGACAAAGAAAAAAATCCTTCTTTAAAAAACAATTAAGACAGACTTTGTAACTGTATTCCACAAAATAATTAGAGCTCACTTGTTGAATATTTGCCATGTGTTAGGCATCGCTTGACATGCATCATTTAATTCTCTTGGTTTACTTTACTCTGTAATTTTATCTAATGTTCGTGTTTTATGAAAGGAACTAGAGATTAATTTTAACGTGTTGAGAGCCCACATCATGGTGTGTCCAGGGAGGCAGAGTGAGGCAGCTGGGGTGACAGGAGCAGCTGGCTGTGGAGAAGAGCAGCAGCGTCTGTGCCCGTGAGCAGAGCGACCGCGCTCCGTCCCGCGTCCACACTGAGCACAGGGGCGCACGCCTCACCCCTTCCGGTGCGTTTCTGAGTCAGGCGTGGTGCGGCCTCTGTACCCACCTGCTGCTTTGGCAGAGTCTGCGTGCAGAGGTGGTTTTCTGGGTGCTGGAGCCGGTCAAGGCCAGGGCGGCGTTTCCCTGGGCCGCAGGCCTGATCAGACAGGGCTGGGTTCTGCACACAGTGTTCCACGTGTGCACTGAACACAAAGCCTGTGTGCTTACAGGAGTGAAGTCAGATGAGCAGGGAAAAGTGAGAGCACTGACCCCAGGCTCCCTTCCTCTCTTGTGGCCACTGAGCCCCGAGCGGCACGGGCCAAGGCCGCCCTGCACTGTCTTCTGCCTGCCTTTCCTCCGGACCGCGGCTGGCCTTCCCCGAGTCGCGTCCACACCAGTGCTCTCTCCACGGCGGCACCCTTGGGCGTTTCATTGCGTTTGAAGCTCTCCACGTGAAACATTCAGCCAGAGGCCGTCCACCGGCTGGCACCTGGCCTGTGTCTGTGTTGTTGCCTGTAGGACGTTTACGCGGTCACTCTGCTGTAGCCCTGTCCTGCGCGTGGTAGGAAACTCGTCTGGCGGCCAGTAGCTGCACTTGGTTCCTGGATAGCATTTCATCTCAGAGACGAGAAGTCACGTTTCTGTTTGAGTTGTGGCAGAGCCTCCGTTATAGCTGACAGGGCGGTGTCGCTCAGCTTTGTCTGTCTCAGCGATAGAAGGACCAGGCTGAGTGGTGTGCTTGTAGCTGGTCCTTTGCCTCTGACAGCTTTTGGAAACACTGTTATGCATTAGAAATTAGCCTCTCTTTTAGACAGGTGAAAACGTGAGAACATATTAATGGGACTTTTTTAAAATAAAAAGGCTGCACTAGGCAGACAGCAGGGGCCTATTGTATAGCAAAGGGGACTGTATTCAATATCGTGTAATAACCTGTCATGGACAAGGATGAAAAATAGTTTGTGTGTATTTGTGTATATGTGTTTGTATGTACGTATGACTGAATTTGCTATACACCTGAAATTTTGTAAATCAACTATACTTCAGTTAAATGAAATTAGAAAATATTATAGATAAATTGCAAATAGGATAAAGTAAAAAGGCTGTCAGTTCTCCGAGTGGCCTCCTCCCCAGGCTCTTCTGTGCTGAGTCACGGGCCGGCCCTCCCTGCGGCCCTTCAGCGGCCTTGCCTGGAGTGCTGCCGCTGCTCTTGGATCTGCTTCAGTGTGAGGAGCCATCACAGGCGGCCAGTCAGCTCGTGGCAGAGCTGGGATCAGAGCCCAGCCCTGTCGGAGTCTGGCCCTGTTCTCAGCCGGGCGCTCTGATGCCTCCATGTCTCATCGTGACACTTGAGTGCTGCGTGGCTCTTGGTCGCCTGCCACTCAGTCATTTATAACTTTGCAAACGACTCTGTGTGAACCGATCCCAATACTCAGTGCACTGGGATGTATTGGCTACGAGTTGTAGAGACGTTGGTCAAAATCAACTGCAGCGGGGCTTCCCTGGTGGCTCTGTGGTGGAGACTCCGCCTGCCAACATGGGAAACACGGGTTCGACCCCTGATCAGGCACCGAGGAGCAGCCGTGTCCGTGCACCTCAGCTGCTGGACCTGGGTGCCCGAGACCCTGCTGCACACGCAGCGCGAGAAGCCGCTGCGGTGAGAAGCCTATGCCGACCGCAGTGAGAGTAGCCCCTGCTCGCTGCAGCTGGAGGAAAGCCTTGCAGCAGCAAAGGCCAGCACAGCCATGAATAAATGAATAGTTTTTACAAAGGTGAAGTGAAAGTCACACAGTCGTGTCCGACTCTTTGTGACCCCATGGACTGTCCATGGAATTCTCTAGGCCAGAATACTGGAGTAGGTAGCCTTTCCCTTCTCCAGGGGATCTTCCCAACCCAGGGATCGAACCCAGGTCTCCTGCATTGCAGACAGATTCTTTACCAGCTAAGCCACAAGGGAAGCCCAGGTTGGGAAATTATGAAATAAAACCGTCATTAAAACAAAAGCAGCAGTGAGAACAGCTTTAACCTGAGGATGGTACTGAGGGGGTAGCAGACAGCGAAGTGAAAGGTCACTTTGGGAATGAAGCTGGGGCTGGGAGCAGCTGCCGGGTTCGTGCTCCTCTGGTTGCCTGGTAGGCTGCCGCCCACAGAGCTCCGGCAGAGCCATTGTTACCCTCCGCTGGGTGTGGCCCTGCCTTCGGAACCCGCGCGGAACCTGGGCTCCGATGCCCGTGGGGGACGCAGGGAGGCACAGGGGCAGGCACTGAGTGCACACGTGGGCTCAGCGTCAGTTACTGCTCTCTGCAGCGGGAGCTCCAGGCGTGCAGGTGTGTGTGAGTAGAGCCAGCCGTCCTCGTCTGGCGCGTGTGCTGCCGGGCCCCCAGTAGGAGCAGGGCAGTGTCGAAGTTACTTGGCGTGGTGACAGTCTCCGTGTCTAAACGTTGGTGTTCGTTCCTATGGTAGCTTAGCTTTTAAAAGTCTACCTAGATTGTTTCAAAGAATATGGGGTGAATTTAAGTGCTTTTGGCTAGTCTATAGAAGTCAGTCATTTATGCGTGAATGTTTTTGGTCCAGGTTTATCTTCCTTGGTTTTTGAGCAACAGATTAAGATTCATGTTACTCCTATGAGGGTGTGGTGGTGTGTTTCTTTTTTTTTTTGAAGTGTGTATTTTTAGCCAGAGGAAAATTTGAGTCATTTCAAAGAAATCTAGATGACAACCTTGAAAACAATATGTTCAAAACTTCTTAATTTAAAAGTAATGTGTTTTTTTCTTTGGGGAAAAATAAAAGTGTAACCAGAGCTTGTAGCTTATCTCTTATCCAGCCTGCAGTCTTCAGATTCTGAGGCACTTGTTAAAAACTTCACTTTCGAGGAATGCATGGGGGTGATCTTGACCATAGCGCAAGAGTCAGTGTTGTTTTAATAACAACGAAAATTTGTTCCCAAGGTGCGAGAACGTTTGACACCTTCAGGAATTTAAAAATACGCTCAGAGGAGGGTTCTGAGCTGCTGTCTCCTCTTCATTTTCAGGGTCGGTCTAGGATTTCCCCCTTTGCTTTTGTAGATTTATCATTTTAGGAAGCTCAGTCTGACAACTAACTACACTCTGGACTTGGAGCCGTGAGAAAACCTGTCTCCTTTGCTTAAAAGGAAAAAAGCAACCCTGCTTTAACTTTTAACTGGCCCTGTTTGATCAAAGTGTTGACGGCAGCTCTTTAGTCAGTTTGTACAGGGCTCCTCTGTGTGTCCCATTCTTTAACAGCCTGCGTTGCTTTTCCCACTCTCTGCAGTATGCTTTGAGACCGTGAACATGGACTTTTCTCGGCTCCACACGTACACTCCTCCGCAGTGTGTGCCCGAGAACACTGGCTACACGTATGCACTCAGGTGAGCTGCACGTGTGTGTGGGCTTGACTGCCGTGGGGTTGTGGGGGTTTACAGTACTTGCACCAGCTGCTCTGTGTTGACAGTGAAAATGTCTGTGAGCTTGATGTTATGCTCTGGTTTTACAAAACTGCTAAACTCATGAGGAAATTATGAGTGGTTTTTTGAAAACCAGAGGTTTCTGATGACTCAGTGATTCGTCACTGCAAATGACTGTTTTAGCCTCCACCCAGGTTGCTGTGGTCGCACGAGCCCATCTGTGTGGCCGTGATTTATGGTGACGGCTGAGCAGTTCAAAGTTCACCGAAGTAACCTGGAAAGTGATTTGCCTTTGAGAGGAGGCACCCTGAGCAGAGTCTTGGTGAAGCCTCGGTTTCTGGAGAACGGCTTCTGATGCATGCAGTGCTGGGTCTCCTGTTCTTAATTTGTATTGTGATTTCGTGCTGCGACTGGAAGTCTGAGTCTTAGGAGGGATTGACTTGCTCTTTGCATTTCTGGTTTACCAAGTAGAAAGGGTGGTTGAGATGAAACAGTGTGGTGAAGTTTGGGCCAGTGGCAAAGGGGAGATGCTTCCAGGTTGGCGAGGATTTCATGAGCCGACGGAAAGACCTTTGCATCCTGGCAAGATGTTCAGAGCACACAAGGAAGATGCTAGTGTCAGTTTTATCAATGGCTTGTCTTCTAAAAATTAAAAATGTGATCGAAACTTAAAATTGGAAGATATTTTAAGAAGCATACTTCGAAGCAGTGTTAGTCCAACCTGATAGTTAATTATTTGAGTTTTTAGTCACAAGTTTAGATCACGTCATGCTTTTCTGTAGTAACACATACTGTTTTTATGGAAAGTCCGTAGTATTTTAGAACAAAATGAGTGGGCCAACTCAAGTAAAGCTCTTCCTTATTCTGTATTTGTGGAGCATAAAAGTAATTCTTGGTAACTTATTTTTAGTTTTTATAGCCCATTTAGTTTTATTTTTATAGTTATTTATCTGTTTTTATGATCCATTTTAAATCCAGTTTTTAAACATCCCTTTATCTGGATCTCTCCCTTGGGAGAGCAGCACTGTTTGTTTCAGTCAGGTCACTGTAGCAGGGACGTGGAGGTGGGTGAGGACTGGAGTGGGAAAGGCAGGTGGGCTGAAGTGTTCTGGGAGGTGGGGCTGTTTGGGGGGGGATCAGCACAGGGTTTCCACCCAGAGGGGTGGGACCAGGTTTGTGCGGGTCTTGAGAATGGGGACGGTGCTCTGCAGAGCCTGGCAGACATTCAGCTGAGACTCCATGGGGGCAGGGCTCGGGCAGTGCTGGGCAGGGTGTGAGGTTTGGGAGGGAACACTGGAGGCCTTGTGGTTGACGGGAGGAAGGGGACAAGGGAAGGGCAAGGGCAGCCTGGGAGGGCAGAGGAGGAGGGCCTGGTAGAGGACCAGTTCACGGGAGGGTGTGTGAGACTCAGGCTCAGGAGCGCTGTGGGCTACAGGCACCATCTGGCCCTCAGCCAGCCCAGGTGGGAGCCCCAGTGCCCTGGGAGTCAAGGCCCACATTTCAGAAGAGGAAGTTGGTGGAGGGGTGTTGGTCCACATCTACGTGGTGAATTCTGACTTGAAATAGTTACAGTTTTCTTTTAAGAAAATTATGTAAAGTAATTGTGGAAGAAAAGTGATAACTGTATTTTGTGTTAAAATCACGTGGAGCTCTGTACCCTCCCTGTTCAGTGTGGGTCAGTGCAGCCTCTGTCCTGCCTCCACTCCAGCCTCTAAAGTTAAGAGCCTTTTCCTTAAGTCAGAGGTGGGTGCCTGAAGTAGATGCAGCAACTTGAAGCTATTTGTATTGATTTTCTGTTGGTTTGATTTAACATTTTTCAGTGTCAGACCTAAAGCCCACCAGTGGGCTTCCCTGGTGGCTCAGATGGTAAAAAATTTGCCTGCAATGCAAGAGTCCTGGGTTCGATCCCTGGATTGGAAAGATTCCCTGGAGAAGGAAATGGCAACCTACTCCATCCAGTACTCTTGCCTGGGAAAGCCCATGGACAGAGGAACCTGATGGGCATCAGTCCATGGGGTCGCAGAGTCGTACACGACTGAGCGACTAAGCACAGTGTCAGATCTAAGTGTATGATGAGCTTGATTCTGAAAATTTTTTCTGTAATTGTATTTCTTTATTCCTGGCTGTGCTGGGTCTCTGTGGCTGCACGGGCTCTTCTCTAGCTCTGGAGGGTGGGGACTGCCGTCCAGTTGTGACTCGCAAGCTTCTCATTGAGGTAGCTTCTCTTGTTGTGAAACCTGGGCTCTAAGGCTTGCAGGCTTCAGGAGGGGCAGCTCGTGGGCTCAGTAGTTTGGTGCAGGGGCTTAGTCGCTCCGTGGCATACGGGATCTTTCGGATCAGGGATCCAACCGTGTCTCCTGCATCGGCAGGCAGATTCTTTACCACTGAGCCACCAGGGGCGCTTCCAGAAATACTTTTATGGTATAAAGTAAATTGCAGAAATGTGAAGTCCATTTACTTTACTCAGATGCTCCTGGTTACCCTGGATGTCCAGATCCCTAGCTTGTGGCCTGCTGTCTTGAGTGGGGCCTGTTCTGCTGCCTTGTGGACACGCCCCCAGAGCCTGCAGATAAACCACTGGGCCTGCCCAGGGCCTCCGGGGAGCAGGTCCCCCTCTAGCTTCCAGAAGGCCTTTGTTTGCAGCCGGGCCCTAGTTCATGCAGCCCCACCCTTGTGCCTTGGGCTGCGATTTACTTTTCCCCTGCTTTGCTCCCTGTGGCAGCTGTGGCCTCTCTCTCACCTTCCTCCTTCCTGCCAGGGTGTGAGCTCACCTCCTGGAGGTGTGGAGTCCTCACTGTCCTGCCCAGCTGCTGGACTGTCTGTAGGACCCCCGCCCCCACGAGGCACTGAGCAGGTTTTCCACTTATGTTTCCGGATCTGGAAAGCATGCTGACAGCGCAGAAGGACCTGTGTTTTGGTTTAAGGTAATTCCATGGAAGTGGGTTTCCTTTGTACCGTTCGTCTCTGGACTTAACGGTGAGTTAGACCCAAAGTAGCGCTGGTGGCTCAGGCACTGGCTTTTCCTTTCTTCCTCTTTGATTATTCAACTGCTTCCTGGGCTCCCTGTCTCTTTAACTGCATTATCAGGCAGGGTCTGCTGTTAACAGTAAAGGTTGTAGTTTTCTGACACGGTTGACTTCATGGCCCATGGCGGGGTGCTGGTGACTTCGGCACGTCTCTTGCACTTCCCAGAGCCGGCCCTAGACCCGAACCCCAGGCAGGGGCTGCGGTCAGAGCCCATGAAGGGCGTGCCAGCTGTGGGCCGAGTTGGTCCCAGCTTGCTTCTGCTTTGTAGGAAAGGCTTCACATCCTAATGGCTGTTTTTAAAAATTCACGCTTGATTGCACATTCTGTTAGTTTGTTTTAAAAATGGTGCTGTAATCGGTATTTTATCTCTGACAAGGTTTTTTCCTTCTAGTTCAAGTTATTCTTCTGATGCTCTGGATTTCGAGACTGAACACAAGTTGGATCCTGTATTTGATTCTCCGAGAATGTCCCGCCGCAGTCTGCGCCTGGTCACCACAGCCCGCACTGCTGGGGATGGCCCCGCTGGGGATGGCGCGGCCAGGTGAGCGAGACAAGGGCCTGTAGACCCTCACTGCTGGTGGTTTACCGTTATGTGTGTGTACACAGGCAGGTGCTCATGTGGTTGTAGCTCGGCTGTGGACAAGGCTGAAACCAGGGCTGGGGTGTGCAGGTTGTCTGGCGTTGGTCTCGAGGGTGAAGACACCCGTGCTTTTGGGCCAGTGTTCCCAGTTCATCCGCGTGCGGCTCCCAGTGGGGAGAGGGGGCCTGCCCGCCGTCACGTGGCCCTGCAGCATCTGTGTCATTAGTGCTTTCAGTCTGTTTGTAAACTCTGTGTGGACCGACAGGCACGTGCGTAAGTTTAGAGGTTCTCCTGTATTTATGGCTGTCTTGTTGACTTGATTTCGGAACTCTCCACGTGCCCGTCACTTACTGTGCACACGAAGGAGTGTGCGGGGTCCCTGTGCTGTGCAGAGATGAAGGTCGAGAGCGGCAGCTCTCCTTTCGCGTTGCTCGTGTTAAGAGCGATGAGTCTCCAGCCTGAGTAGTTGTCCCTCGGGAGTGGGGATGCTGACTGGTGCAAGGACAGGCCTCTGACCTGACAGCAGGGCTGGGCGTGGGCGTCCGTGGCACCACCTCCCCATCCACAGGACACACTCGCACACTGTGCCCCGTGCGGCCACGTGGGGTTCATTTGCAGTGATATTCTTGGATGTCCTGGTTCGGGGGTTCACACTGGTGTGGCTGTGGGCACCCTGGCTCTCACAGGCTGCTGCTCTGTCCCCGGCGACTCCAGGACCAGGTTTCCTGGTGTGTGTGCTCATGGGGCTTCCTGTCTCTGCTCCGTCCCTGGGGTGAAGGGGCGGAAGCTAGTCTTCGTGGGCTTCCTGTCTGTCCGTCATCGCGGTGGGTCCAGGGCAGGACTTAGTGACAGCCTTTCCTCGCTGTGCTGGATGTGACTGCGCCTTTACTGTGACTGAGAAACTGTAGGATATGCCTGTGGTGCCATGACTTGCGTTTTCAGTTTGAGCCCTTTGGGTCACAAAGTGAAAGTTGCCCAGCGGCATCCGACCCTTTGAGGCCCCATGGACTGTAGAGTTCATGGAATGCTCCAGGCCGGAACACTGGAGTGGGTAGCCTTCCCTTCTCCAAGGGATCTTCCCAACCCTGGGATCGAACCCAGGTCTCCCACATTGCAGACGGATTCTTTACCAGTAGAACCACAAGGGAAGCCCAAGAATACTGGAGTGGGTAGCCTTTCCCTCCTCCAGGGGATCTTCCAGACCCAGGAATCAAACTGGGGTCACCTGTTGCAGGAAGATTTTTTACCACCTGAGCTATGAGGGGTCATGGGCCCCCAAGTAATCCGAAAACTACCTGTGCATACGATTTTTAAGGGAGTTCTTGGAGCCCAGCTTAGCAGTTCCTTTTTTAGATTAATAGGTGTCTTATTACAGCAGGAAGGATGTAAGAGAATGTTACTTTAACAACATTATTCATTGTCAGGCAAAGATTTTGTGTTGGTAAAACGCAATCATTTCTATTTACTAGACAGAGTTTGTAGACCTATTCCTCACTGTTTTCTTTTTAGACTAACCAAACAGCGCAGCAGCGCACACAAGTCAGCATTTAGTATCCACCACAGCTCGAGGAAGGTCCTGTCCTCAGCTGTCAGCCACAGTGGCTCGGGCACCGTGCAGGCTGCGGCCTGTCTGCGGCCTCCTGTGCTGGATGAGTCTCTGATCCGTGAGCAGACCAAAGTGGACCACTTCTGGGGTGAGTTGTCTCTGGTGGTGTCTCCGGTTGTCCTGAGTAGAAGGGGTGTTGTGGCCGGTTTGTCATTTTGCCCCTTCCTGGTTGGGGGAGCCCAGTGAACATTTGAGGCCTTCCTCTGAATCAGATTGGAAATGCCAGGAAACCACCTCCCATGGCCAAGCGTGTGTCCTGCTGCGGAAGGTGGCATAAGGAATCTCCATTAATTGTAGGCCTTATAGGAAGTCAGTCTTGACCAGGGCCATAATACTCATTTATGGACCATTGTAACCTTTACTTTTGCTTGTGTGCATTTTGTCCTGTTTTGATCATTTTACCTAAACAGCAAAAAAAAATGTGTGTTTTTTAGGTCTTGACGATGATGGCGATCTTAAAGGTAATTATTTTCCTCCTTTTCTCCCCCACATTTCTCAAGATGGAGATTTTAGTTAGGTGTCTTCAGATTGTAACAAGCAGGTCCCATCTCTTTTTTGCAAACTCCAGGTGGGAATAAAGCCATTCAGGGAAACGGCGAGGTGCCCGCGGGGGCCGCAGAGGCGGCCAGGAGCAACGGCTACACCTGCAGCGACTGCAGCCTCCTCTCCGAGCGCAAGGGCGCGCTCACCGCCTGCTCTGCAGCCCATGGCCTGGCCTCCAGGATCTACTCCCGGGACAGGAATCAGAAACGTAAGTCTTGCTCTTTTAAAAGTGAGGAAAAGAGTTCATGTCGAAATACTAGCTATTTCATTTTCTTCTTGTCAGCCTTGTCTTAAGGCCTCGCGGTCTGCGCTATGTTACCATAGACTTGAACTCAAAGTTATCCTTTAAGAGATGCACCAAAAATGAGCTCTGTTCCTCCTCCTCTCCCAGCCTGTGTTTGATGTGGTGGGTCTTGTACCTTGGAGTGTTTGAGAGTGTCTGTTTGAACTTCAGAGTAAGCAGGAGAAACCCTCTTCCGAATGGACCACAGGGCTATGCGCACCCTTCCTTCCTAAGGGCCACAGGCTCCAGGTGCCTCAGGAGGCAGTGGGCCGTGGGCTGTCTCTATCTCTCTGGGTCACCATCCTGACTGCGGAGACAGCCCCCTGGAGCACGGGAGTGCTGGGTGGCACGTGGCACAGCAGCCTTTTTTGGCACAGCGGGGGGTCTCGTGGGGCATCCGCTGGCTGGCAGGGAGGCCTTGGGCCTCCGTGTGCCTACTTGATCAGTTCTGATCGATCCCTGGCCAGAGAGTCAGCCTCTGCCGGGCAGCTACAGAGGCTCTTCCGGGGGCCACCTGGCGGAGGTGCCCCTCCAGTGGCTTCACGGCCACTGCGATTGCTCTTTGCCTTCAGGTGTGGGAGGCTGGGAGCGCTTGACTTGAAACATACGTTTTCTTGTTTCCAAGCCCTTGGTCCCGCGTCTATGTGGTCTGAGCGCTGGTCTGCTTGGCGGGGCCGGGGGACATGCCGTGCAGGCGGACAGGGTCGGGAGGGGACAGTGCAGGTGGCGGGCGGTGTCCCTCTGCTGGTCTCGCCGTGAAGGAGGACAGCCCCAGGCTGGCTCTCAGCTCCATCTCCGCACCTTGTCCCGTGGCTGGGTGCTCTGTGGTGCCAGTTGCTGTGTTCTTGCCGTCCTCAGGGCAGAACAGCGGGGACGCAGCGAGGGGAAGGGCAGGGAATTGGTCCTGGGGTCGTCCCGCGCGCTCATGCTGCCCAGGGCTCTGCACCGTGACCTCCCCGGCCCTCAGAGCAGCCCCCCGGGATGGCTGGCCCCCTTGTCGTGGTCGCTCTTAGCATCGTCACCCCCGTCGTACAGACCAGGAAACAGGTCCAGCCAGCTTCAGACGCTTGCCGGTGAGTGACGTGGACCTGGCCCCCGAGCTGCTGGTCCTCTGGGCGCTCTCCTGGGGCTGCGGCCCAGGCCCTGCACTTGACGTGCCGCATGTTGGGCACTGAGGCTGCTGGTCCTCTGGGCGCTCTCCTGGGGCTGGGGCCCAGGCCCTGCACTTGACGTGCCGCACGTCAGGCACTGAGGCTGCTGGTCCTCTGGGCGCTCTCTTGGGGCTGGGGCCCAGGCCCTGCACTTGACGTGCCGCACGTCGGGCACTGAGGCTGCTGGTCCTCTGGGCGCTCTCTTGGGGCTGGGGCCCAGGCCCTGCACTTGACGCGCCGCACGTCGGGCATTGAGGCTGCTGGTCCTCTGGGCGCTCTCCTGGGGGCTGCGGCCCAGGCCCTGCACTTGACGCGCCGCACGTCGGGCATTGAGGCTGCTGGTCCTCTGGGCGCTCTCCTGGGGGCTGCGGCCCAGGCCCTGCACTTGACGCGCCGCACGTCGGGCATTGAGGCTGCGTTTGAAGCTTGCTGTTGCTGCCTGGAGTGCAGCGCCCTCCTCAGGGTGAAAGCACACCCCACACGCTGCCCTCGGCGTCGCCTGTCTGTGGTCATGTCTGCTGCTTGCCCCTGGCTGCGTCTTTGTCGCTGGCAGCCAGCCACTCGTCCTGACAGCTGGGGATGGTGGCCTGAGCCCCACTGCACCGTCGGTGGGGTCTGCAGAGGGAGCTTCTGGATACTCACCCCACTTCCTGCTTAAGTCGGTCTTGAGTGCCTTTGGGGAGAAAACCAGTTACGGGTCCTTTGGGCTTCTGTTCTTACTGTGCTCCTTGTTTTAGGTCATAGCAGTGGTCTGCAGAGCCAGTGCCAACTTACTACCTTTGAAAAAAATGTGTTCCTAATTATTTGAGTGAAACATTTATCAAAGAACTTTTGAAAACCTCAGAGGTGTGCAAGGAAGAAAATTAGAATAACTTGTACCCAGAGGCTCTTCTCTGTGTTGTGTGGTTTAGGTCACACTGTGTGGAATCTGTTATATGAGCACATTTACTCAAAATATGCGTAATAGTCATAAGTTAGCCCCACCCCCACGGTTTCTTTTTTCTTACATTCTCATTGCAAAATCTTTAAGTAGCACAGATAAATTCAGTCCCCTCCTTGTTCCTCCCCAGTCCCTGTCTGGCGTCCCTTCTGGAGGGACTTTGACCTCACCCTCTTCATTATGGATTAAGGAGGTGAAAGTCACATGACATGAACTCGACCGTCTAGAGCATCATTTCAGTGTTGTGTAACAAACCACCTAAACTTTGCTTTCAGGTTCCTACAGAAACTTGGAGTATGTTTTTGTTTTAGCTCCCAGTAGGTGCTTTTGCAAGTTGTTTCATTTTAAATGGTAATTGCCATGAACTTAGATTCTTTTTGATGCCTAATGTTGCATTTGTGGTTGTATCAAACTTTGTTTAGTTGGTGTGGAGGTGCACATTCAGGCTTTGCTGTTTGTACACGTCTACAAACTGTGTTTTCTTCGGGTGTGTGTGAGTTCGTGCACAAGTCTTCAGGGTAGCCAGGCCCGAAGCAGCACAGCTGTGTTACATGCCACACGTCCTGCTTGAGCCATGCAGTTTCTGAGTCTGAAACCTTCTGATTTAGGCTAAGTGCACTGTAGAAAAAAATGTGATTTTTCTGGGCTACATCAAAAAGGCCTTAAAAGCCTTGTACATGCTTTCCTTGGACATTAAACGGTGTTCAACAGATCAGGATGCTAAGACTCACGCACATGAGCAGATTCAGTTCTGCCATGAGGATCGGTGTCTGCGTGAGAAGCCTGTGGTGTTGGAGATGTGGAGATCGGCTCTGCCAGGACTCGCTTCTCTGTGCCCACTGCCCCTCGGGCCTACCTGGCCCCCGGGCTGACCCCACAGGAGGACTCAGGGAGCTGAAATCTGAAAACACAGGCTTCTGTGTTCTCTCTCTTGCCTGAGGCGACACGTCTGTCCCCCAGTAGCAGGTGCAAACCGAGGAAAGAAGGGTGGATGGACAGTCAGTCCTTTGAAGATTGATCAGTTGTCTCTGTTGCTTTGAGCAGAACTTCGTTTCTTGAACCAGGCCTAGTCTTCAGAGAACGAAGGACAGAATGGCTGTGCTTCTGGGAGAGGGGCAGGAGACTTCAGGGTCAGAGGGCTGTGACCCCAAGCAGCTGAGGTTGAAGTGGATGGCGTGGCTCGGCCTCTGCAGAGCAGCTGAGGTGCTGCTGGCCGGCTTTGAGGAGGAGCAGCTCTGACTGAGCCTGTCCTCTGCAGAAACCACAGTCAGCAGTTAAATATACTTAAAAACTGTTGCAGCTCGCAGCTTCTGAATCATTATCATCGCCGCCTAAAGCAGGTTATGTGTAGTGTCAGTTTAGATAGATTGTTCCCATTGACCTCCCAGCAGACTGACCAGGGCCACTCTCCCGCGTGGCCAGCTGAGGGTCCCATTCATGTTCTCTCACTAAGTAGGAGTCTTGTATTTTTGTTCTTTTAAATGTTGCCAATTGATGAATGAAAAATGGATTTTGGTATTTTTGATTGTCAGTGAAACAGGCCATGGATTAACCTGCTCATTAACTTTTTTCCTATTTTTACCAATCTCTGTATGAAGTTTACACTGCGTGTCAAACACAGAGGAATGTGAGTGGAGGAACACAAAGCTGACCTGACGGGGGTTTCTGGTCCCAGGCTTTTTTTGGTTCAGATCTCCATTTCACAAGTAGCCTACTGCTCTACTCAGGCCATCTGGGGAGAGGCTTGGAGCTCTGACCTCATCTCTTCTAAATCACTCGCGCTCAGATCCCTCCAGTCCCCGTGGCTTCGCGCGTGTGCCCGGACCTCACGGAGCTGAGTGGCGGTGAATGGATGGGGCCGCATCTCCCTGCTTCCAGCGGGCCCATCTCCAGGCTGCCCTGTGGTTTTCATAGGGCAGGGACGAGCCTCGTTCTTCAGCTGCCACTCCGTGAAGAAACTCTTTTCTAGTGATAGAAATTTCTAGCCACTGTGACTTGTAGACACCGCCCTGCATGTTTTAGGTTACAGGGGTTGCAGTGTCTGTCCTGACGTGCTAGGTGCTGTGGAAAGGGAGCCACGGACGGGCAGGCACCCTTGATCAGGTACCTGTAGTTAACGGAGCCTCAGTGTCCGTGTCGGGGTCTCTGTCCCCTGCTGCACAAGCTGTCAGAGCGCCTGTGAGGGGGCTGCTCCTCTCTGAGGGGCTTCTTGTGGCTGGGAGCACGGTGAGCTTGCTGGGCCAGGGGTCGGGGCAGAGGCCGTTTGCCGGTTCCTGAAGGCGGTGGTGCTGTGAGGTGTCGCGCCTGTGTTCACCGCAGCCAGTGTGGAGAGACACGCACGGCGCTGCCAGCACCCTCGGGGACGGCTGGTTTGTGGCTCTGCCGAGCAGGAGCCCACTTAAAAGCGGGTTCCAGGGAATGCCCTGGCTGTCCACCGGTTAAGACTGAGTTTTCACTGCCCAGGTTGAGTTCCTGGTTGGGGAACTAAGATCCCACAAGCTGCATGGCACGGCCAGAAAAAAGGTGGGTCCCGCCTTAGCTGAAGTACATCACCCTGCCCTGCCGGAAGAGTGACTGCTCACAGCCTCTCAGCAGGCCGCGCCGCCCGCCGTGGGGATGGCATCTGGCCGCTGGCCGCGCTCACCTCAGTGTCCTGTGCCTCATTCTTGGTGCAGCTTTTCCAAGTAGTTTTAATGAAGCTCAATTATGCATCAGAAAATTAGAGATTGAAAAGTTGTGAATCAAAAAGCTGTGAGTCAGAAAGCCATGAATCAGAAGGTATTTAAATAATTTCTTCCTCCTTTTTCCACCAAATCAAGTGCTTTCAAGGTGGAGAAAGGCACCCCTCCCCATGCGCCGCTTTGCTCACGCCCTCCCCTTGACCTGTGCGGCGTCTCTCTCTCTGCAGTTCTGGACGTCGATCAGCATTTAAATAGTAAATGAAAGTTAATACTCTCATCTTTTTATTCTTATGACCTTTTTAAAGTAAAAAATGTTATTTGAATGGCATTTAGAATGATGTTTCAAAAGTGGCTGGCGCAGGCCCACCTTGTGTGGTGCGGGCGTGTCCGGGCAGGCGGCCCCCGCCCCTCGGTGCCTGCAGAGCCTCGTCCGGCTCAGCCCCTGTTGCCTGTGTTGCAGCTCATCCCAGTCACTGTGGGAGGACGGACGCAAGAGCGCCCCTCGCTGAGGATGGCCACCTCCATGCAGATGGGGCGTCGCTGTGTAAGTATGGCAGGCCGCGTGGGCCTGCGGCCCTAAGCACCGCTGGCTGGGAGTTTGCGTGAATTGAGTTTCCTGATTGTTTCAGACTGCCATTGCTGTACACCATTGAGGTTGACAGGGTGTGTATATCTATCGTCCGATTAACTGCTTGTCCCACCCCTGCAGGCGACGACTGTAAGGGGAGGAAGCGCCTGGAAATGCACGTCAGCACCCACTCGCAGCGCTCGCGGCCAGGAGGGCTGGCAGGGACCCTGGGGCTCGCCTGGTCCCACGCAGGTTGTCTGGTGCTTCTGTCTTGTTAGTTCTGACATGTTTCTGTCATAAATCAGTGTCACAAATGCTCCTTATGTATTGTTTCTTTGTGCTTGAAATTCAAGGGCTTTGTCAAACTGACAGGAAAGTGGTAACTTTGGTTTAAAATATGGAGGCTATCATTCTTGAAAAGCTTCTCTGCAAGTGTATCTAGTATAAATGAAGCGTGTGCAGAGGAGCACATTCCAGGTGAACTGAGCGGCTGAGAAGAGGCCACCCCTGAGGGAGCGCTGTCGTCCGGGACTTGGGGCTGGGCCAGAGCTTCTGCAGCCTGTGCCTGTGCGGCCTGCGCGTGGCAGAGATGGCCGTGCTTCCAGCTCGTGCCTGCCAGCCTCTTGGCAGAGGGGCGCCTTTTTATTTAGTCTTTTTAAAAAGCTGAACTTCAAAAATTTTTGTCTCTCATTGTTAATTAATAAACATAAAGCTATAGATTTTTTAAAAAAAAGGTAAGCCTCTGATACCATGTGTCTACACATCAGCTGAGTTGGAATTACTCAACAGTTTGGGGAGTCAACACACAAATGCTGTGTGAGTGTTTAACTTTCAGTGGTTACTCTTAAAAAATGAGAACAGTTGATTTCACAAGCAGTTTTCTGCCTCATATAAGGTGTGACATTTGGCATAAAGTTTGTTGTGTTTTATTCTGTCACCCAGTGGGGCTGCTGGCTGTGATTCCAAGATATTTTTCACCAGTGAAAATCTTTCACCGGAAGATTTTCATTCTGGTGTCTGAGTGACCATTGTCTCACCCAGAGCCTGTTAACTGCTGGCGCGCATGGCATTTACTTCCTTTACGTGATTGCAGCGTCTTTCTGGTACATGTTCTGCCCACAGCCGCTGCACACGTGTGCAGAGCAGCTGCCGACAAGCCCCCGCGGGTTTATGAGAAACCCCTGCGTTTTACATCCTACGTGTCTGTGGGCAGAAGTGAGTGAAAACTGGTGCAACCCAGAGCAGGGTCCTCATAAGTTAGTGTCAGCATCGTGCTTGGATGTAAACTAGCCAGTGGCTGTTCCAAGGGGAGGCTGTGGGCTCTGGCGTGCGGGTGTGGAGCGCATGGGCGCTGCCCCGGGCCCGGGGCTGGTGTCTGAAGGCGCCCCTCCTGCCACGTCCTCTTCGGCACAGGTCAGCTCTCAGGGCAGGCACTGCGCAGGGCCAGAGCCGCAGGATGGCGTGTGTCCCGGACGCTGCTGTCGGTGTTCTGCTTGGCCGCGGCCGCCCCAGGTGCATACTTTGGCCTTGTGTGTTAGCGCTCCTTGGCTTTTGGCGGCTAAGCACCTGCAGTAAACTGTTTACCTCACCAAGTAAACATTCCATTTTCGCTGTCCGTGCCTTTAGCCCCTGTGTGGCGTGCTCTGCCCTTACTAGAAGCGGTCTCAGTCGCGCCCTGCGCTTCTGGCTGCATGGTGCTCTCTGTTTCTCGGTGTGAGGGGTCTGTGTAGGTCTGGCCGCCTGACTCCACTGTGCTTGGGAGTGCACGGGCGTGGTGTTTCCCTCTGTGTCTTGTGTGTGGCGTGCGCTCTGTGGCTTGTTTCTGCTCCTGTGTGAGCTCCAGGCGCACCTGCTGTGATGACGGAGCATCGTCCTGCATACTTCCTCCCTGCCTCCCTCTCGAGACGCTGTCAAGTGTCTGTTGACACATTTCCTGTGCTTCTGGCCTGTCTTCATAAAACCGGTCCATTAGGGATTTGCTCTTCCTAAAAACATCTCCACAGGACCTTTGTTGTTGTCTCTTCTAGGGAAGGCAGCGTCTGAAGTGTTCTGGTGGCTTGGGATTGGATGGTACCAGTTTGTTACTTTGATCTCTTGGCTGAATGTGTTTCTTCTTACAAGGTAAGGAAGCTGATACCGTGTCAGCTGGGTGTTTTAAAGAGCTGATTTTGTGCTGATTCCATGATCTCATTTGATTTAACTATTTTATGTTTTGTAAAGTGCTTTCATATTCTTACATAATTTTTCAAACCGCTTCTGTGCAAAGGGAAAGGCAGGTGTCATCAAACAAACTGGTGCAGAGGTTAGGCAGCGCGCCCCAGATCGCACAGCTGGGAGTGCTCAGGACTCGGCCTGGGCCCCTGGCTCCCTCTCCGGTGCACTTGCCCTGGCACCAGGGTGCCTCCGTGGGTCAGTGCCTGCAGTCCCTGAGTGCCGTCCTGTGCACCCAGCCCAGCGTGTCGACAGTTGAAGACCTATTGTCTTGTTCTCGTGGGCCCTGAGAACAGCCCTGCATGGGCAGGTTCTCTTGTAGGTACCTACTGACCTTGTGCGTAAAGCTAGCTGCATTTCTTGGCCTGTGGAGTTCCCGTTTAAAATGAGGGCGGGGGTTGTGTTTTGTATAAAATTACCTAGCAAGGTCAGATAGGATGGTGAGCCCTGCTTTTCGCTTTTCCCAAGTTATGTCTTTTCATTCCTAGGTGCCTTCGAAATATTTGCAAGTTTTTAATCTTGCTCATTCCACTATTACTTTTACTAGGTAAGTACAGTTTTACTTTGTTACCTTACACGACTAGTATGTCCATATGCATATGTACGTGAAGAGCATTTAAATATCTGTCATTTGAAGAACAGTGTGTGCACACGTGTGTACGGGTGCTTTTTCTCTGCCTTGAGGCGCAGGTGTTTCGTTATGGGGCCAGGGTGACGTCTTTTCACTCCTACCTGTGTTAAACTGGACGCACAGCCTCAGAGAGCAGAGAGTGGACGACCCCGCGGCCGCGCTCACCCCCGCTGCCTCCCACGCCAGCCAGCCTCTGCAGGTAATCGGTCAGGAGGCCCGCTTCCCTGGCGGTGCCAATCTGTTCTCCCAGGCGAGTTTCTGCATTGCCTGTAAACGACAGGGCAGTTCAGCTGGGCTCCTTCCCTGTTCTGAGACAGCTCGAGCAGTGCATACAGGCACACCTCAAGAGCTGTGTTAGTGCCAGTATCACACAGATTTTTTGGTTTCCTGGTGCATACGAGAGTTACGTTTATCTTATGGTACTTTTAAGTGTATAATAGCATTATGTCTGAAAAAATGTACAGACCTTGATTGAAAATACTTCACTGTTAACGAGTGCTAACCATCGTCTAAGCCTTTAATGAATCGTATGATGTTTTTGCCGGTGGAGCATTTGAAATATTTGGAGAGTTACCCGAGTGTGACACAGACGCAGAGGCCCACGCGCCCCCCTGCAGCTCGCAAGGGGCGTGGCCAGACCTTCGCCTATGCAGATGCAGCGCCTGTGCAGCTCAGTGAGGTTCTCTATTTCAGTCCATCTCTTCATTCAGTTCGTTTTCACTTAAAAACAAAGAGTTTTCCTCACTTTGGGAAACGTAGGAAGCATGAAGCAGAAAGTAGAAACCCCCACCGGCTGCCGTGTAAAGGGACCCACTGAAGAGGACGCTTTTCTGTCTTCCCCTTTGGGCTGTGTGGGTCGCAGTCGACATGTTCCTGTAGTGCTCTGCTTTGTTGTCTGCGCTCGTCCTGTCTTTTTGTCCCCTCTGGAACCTCTTACTCTCCAGGTTGGCGACGAGGCCTTCCACTGGCATCGGATGAGTGAGGTGGAAAGGCAGGTGGCCACGTTGTCGGGACAGTGTCACAGGCATGATGAGAAGCTTGGACAGCTGGCGGCTTTGCTCCAGAAGCTGCAGGCTCGGGTGGATCGGGCGGACGGCAGCAGTGAGGGGGCGTCACCCCCGGTGAGGAGTCTGGGGCGGGGGGCAGCGTCTCAAGGGGACTGGTGCTGGTGGGCTCCCGGGCTCCACAGTGACACCAGGGAGTTCTCAGGCACAGCGAGCAGGATGGCCCTGCGGTGGGCGCTACAGGGAGGGCAGTGGGTCCTTGGCCTGCAGTGGCCGGCGCTATGGTTCTCCAGCCACTCCCGAGGAGAAGCCCTGTCTGAGGACAGGGTGGGGCAGGCAGAGAGGCCTGTGGGTGTCGCCCAGGAGGGCGGGCAGGCTGCAGCTGGACACATGGTTGTCCCTGGCTTGCATTTTATTTCATGAGTAGATTGAACACAGTTGCATGAAATTTCACTATCACTGAACTGAAAATTTGCTCAAACCTGTTATTTAAAATATCTCAATATCTTGAAATAGTTAAGAGCAGCTACTAGTCCTTATGGAACCATGAGCTTTTATATATATATATGTTTCACGTCTCATCTGTTTGATTCTCAAAGAAAGGACTGTCAGTCCGTTTTCCTCAAAACCACCGTAGGGCAGGTTTCAGATGTCTGAACTTAGACCCAGAGAAGACATCCTCCCTGCAGGGTGCTGTGGCGGGCTGTGCTGTGGAGGACAGGTTTGGGCTTATTTGCGGCCTAATTTTCTCTGCTATTTTTCGTACATTTTCCCTTCCAAGACCGACCATGTGACGCTTCACCAAGAGCATGAATTGCGCATCTCCAGCCTGGAAGATGTACTTGGACAACTGACAGAAAGATCTGAGGTACTTATGCACTTGACCTTTTACTTTCAGCCCCAGCAGCGCGGTTCCCTTGACAAAAGTCAGCAGTGTCGCTGCATTCGTGTCCCCAGCCTCTGCAGGGGCTGCCCTGGGCGTTTGCTGCCATCCTTTATGAGACTAAAAAGCAGTATTTCTGACTGCCCTTTTTCCCTGGGTGGTTCCGGTGTTGCTTTAGTGCTCCCCACGTGTGTCCAACTCACGGGCTCCCAGCTCTCTTTTCGAGGGGAAGGGTCTGAGCCAGGTGTGGGGTAGGGAAGGCTCTCCTCGCTGTCTCCCACCTCTGCAAGTGTCTGTGGACAGGGAGAGGAGCAGCACCCTGACCCTTCTACAGAGGGATTTTCTGGGGGAAAGTCTGGTCTTGTCAGGTGTCGAGGAGGCAGAGAGAGGAGGCCTGGGGGAGCTGAGGGGGAGTGGAGCTGCTGCTTCAGGAGAGACCGTAGCCCTCGGGGTGGGGCTGACTGCAGACTGCGTCTGCGGGCAGTTTACTTTGTTCATCGATGGGAAGTTTCCGTGGCCCCCGCGGCAGAGCCCATGGCTGTCCCATGCTCGTGTCGCTGCCGCCATGGAGCGGGGCCTCGGTCCAGTTATGACCTGTGAACAAACCGTGTTAATGAGGCACGGCTTCGTTTGTAAATCTGCCACCTGCTGCTCCGTACCCTGCCACGTTTAAAACACTTGCTGGGGCTGGCGGAGTCTGGCTTCATGGCCTGGGTACTGGTTACGGTAGCTACTTAGTTTGAAAATCTGTCAAGCTGCTCCCAGGTGAACTGTGTGCCCCTCTGAATGGACACCATGTGTCTTTTAAAGTCTGTTGTGAAAAGTAAAGTAAACATCCCTTACCTGCCTGCCAGCAGCCAGGACTGGGCTTTAAATTAAGGGGAAGAATCCCAGATAAATGTGTTTCTGTTCCTATCTACATGTTTGTAGTCATGTATGTGACTTCCTGAAAAGTTGGTGCATAACTTATGTATTTAAACACTGTTTCTCAATCATTTTAGGCCATCCAGAAGGAGCTAGAGCAGGCCAGGCTAAGAACAGTCAGGTAGGACGTTTCACGTAATTCCTCTCCCACCTTCTGGGCTCCTCGGTGTCCCATGGGCCGCACCGTCTCAGCATGGGAGTGGCGGGGCTATGTCAGCTGCAGCCGCTGTCTTCCTGGGAGGCTCTCAGGGCACCTGAGGATGGAGGAGGCTGGGGGAGGCTTGTTGCCATCCACCTCCACACAGCACCAAAGACGCGGGGCCCTGTGTGCTCTGGGGAGCTTCCCTCCCTGGACGCATCTTGGAGGGCCACCCCAGGGTAAGGAGCAGCCATGGGCTCACAGCTCGGTGCGGTGGGCCTCCTGCTGGGGCTTCTGCTCACCCCAGGGCACGGCAGTGCGGCCCTGGGCCCTGCTCGGCAGCCTCTCGAGGAGACCTGCCTTCTGAGCCGGCGTGGCTGCAGCACGGCTGGCCTCCTCTGAGCCCTGGCCTCTCGGCAGTCCGAGGGTGCTGTGTTTGGTCCTCACACCCTGCTTGCTTCTCCTCCGCACGTTTTCCCAACGCCCTAAACCATGTGGCGCTTCCCTTGCCTGTGGGCCTCAGAGCTGCTTGTCTTTTTCACACACTTGGTTTTGTCACCCTGGCTCTCCCCGCCTTTGTTGCCTTTCTGTTACTCCAGTAACTCACTTGGACGTGAGCAGGTGGGAGCTCTAACCTCCAGTCTTCTGTCTCTGGCCTCAGTGTGTCTGTGGGTCCTGTGTCGTGGTTTTAGGCCTCAGGACGGTGTGAGTGGCAGAACTTTTAACTCCTTCAGGGCCTTTATGTGTCAAAGCCCCTCTGACAGACCGTGCAGACCCTGCAGTGTTCATCCCCAAGGGCACTCTTGTGAGATTTGAACTGTTGGTATCTCCACACAGTTGTACCTGCCTATAAACAGTGATAAATGTAACAACTACCATTTCGTAACATAGAAAGGCAGCATTAAAATAGGATTGTTAAAACCCCAAAGCCAGGTTTTTAGTTTAGTTTTCTCTTCCAGTAGCATGAAAAATTCATACTTGACTTTATGGTGATTACCAATAAACATAGCCCCATTTATGAGTTTATGAAGTCTTTCAGAATTTTAATGATAGGGGTAGGTTCTACATATTAAATGGCGTATAGGAGGTGCCCCCCCAATGGAGGCATAAACACTGCTGACAGCGGGTCCAGCCCCACCTGGGCAGGTGTGTGTGGTGCGTGTGCCGACGTTGAGGTGGGAACAGTCTCTGGGCCCTTGACCTGAACCTTGCGTGTGCTGGGGGGGAGGGGGGTTTGCCAGCCACCCTGCCTGTAACGGGGCCTCTCCCCTGATGGCGCTGTTGTCCTTCCCCTGCAGCGGGGCTGGCGAGGAGCAGCGCCTGCTTGCCCTGGTTGGGCATCTGGAGCAGGAGCTGGGGCACCTGAAAGCAGACTTGTCCAGCTGGCAGCGTGGGCAAGCCAGCTGTGAGAAGGTGGAGGCCATCCATGAAAAGGTAAGGGCCTGTTTTTATGTTTGTCATGGAAAATAAAGACACTGAATGGGTGCCTTAAGTTTTTTTAATTTCTACTTTCTTTAAAAATTTTATTTTACTATGTTTGAAGTGTTTTGAACATTTTAAATGAAATAATTAAAAATTCAGCTCCCCTCGAATTCCCACCATTCTAGTGACATGAGGTGTGAGTGCCAGGCCTATCTTTCCCTCCGGGGGCGCGCCTGTATGGCGGGGGGGGCGGGCAGTTTGTCTGTCTCCAGAGCAGACGTACATGCCTCACATCCATGCGTCAGGATGTCGCGTCAGGGCTGCCCATCCTCACGCAGAAGCAGAAGCCCCGATGCTTAGAGCTGCGGGTGGTGAGAGCACAGATGCTGCAGAGGCGCAGGCTCTGCTGAGCTGGGCGGGCAGGCAGGGATGGGTCGGTCTGTGGTACCAGGAGCCCCGAGGCTGATAACCACCGATAAATACGTAAACAACTGTAAATGTGACATTGTGCTGTTTCACAACACACAATGGCTGCGTTAAAATAGGACTGTTAAAACCCTGAAGCTGTGTATTTTTAGTTTAGTCAGTTGCTAGACTCAGCCCAGCCTGGCAGGTGACCCGTCTCCCTGAGTGGGTTTGCAGGTTGCGTGAACACATGCTCCTCGGTCCTCAGGTTGGTGGGTTGGTGACGATCTCTGCAGGGGACCTGGGGGACGGGCCTGCAGCCTCGTAGGGGAAGGCCTTGAGACGGTCGTGGGTCACAGAGACTTTGTCTTGGAGACAAGCAGCCCCACTCTTGGGACCTGGGTGCAGAGGTGAAAGAGCCCACACGTTACTGCTGAGGTGGCCCGAGGTGGGGCGGTGGCTGACACGTGTGGTAGAACATTCCAGAGTGCGCAGATGGGGAGGTCGCTGACTGGCAGCGTCACAGGAGCTGCGCTTTCCTGGGTGCTTCTGCCCCGAGCTCGTTCTCTGTGGAGCCTAAGAGGAGTGTGTGCACGCTGTGGTATCTGTAGAATCACTGCACCAGGATGCTTCCTCCCTGCGTAAAGTCACATCTGCACTTGCGTATGGGACTGTTAAATTCTCAGACTGAATTTGCAGACGAGGGCCATCGTCTCTGCACCTCGCCTGGGGCGGGGCCCCCTCCAGGCCCCTCTGGGCACCCAGGGCACCCAGACGTGCTCTCCTCTGTCTCTGCCCCTTGAATGTGTTCCAGCATCTTTGGAGGATCCTTAAGTCTCGTATGAAAGGGAGCAACTGTGTCGCATGTCTGTTGTGGGTTTTGGTCAGCTGTGTGGTCCTTCCCGAGTATCTAAGGAGATTGAGTGAAGAGCTGAAAAGATTCATCTAGAACAGTAGGTTCACGTGATACTCACCAATGATGTTTCTAGGTGGATGTCCAAATCAGAGAGACTCTCAGACTCATATTCTCTGGAGATGAGCACGATGCTTCTGTCGACTGGCTGCTCCGGAAGCTGTCTGCTCAGTTTGTGAGCAAGGATGACGTGCAGGTTTTGCTACGAGATTTAGAGCTGCAGATCCTGAGGAACATCACGCACCACATTTCTGTGACAAGACAGATGCCGACCTCCGAAACTGTAGTGTCTGCCGTGAGCGGAGCAGGCGTTTCGGGACTCACGGAAGCGGTAAGTAGATGGGGAGTGTTTGAGTCGCGCGACGATGAAGCTGCCCGTGTGGGCATCAGGCCAGGAGACGCCGAGGGCCTGCTCTGGGGACGGTCCCTCACGGATGTGACAGTGGTGCAGAAAGTGCGTAGCTCCAAGTGGGTGTGGGGAAGTAGGTTTCCTGTTGTCAGACTACTTCTTGGAAGTATTACACTTTATACGTTATTAATCTTTTTCTGTCTACCTGGGTGGCCACGTACCTTCTGGAATGACACAGAAACTTCCCATAGTGCAGTCCCAGTTCCTGTCTCTGATGCTAGCCCTTGCTTGTCCACTCTTTACGGCACCAGGGGTTCTGGCTCTGAGCCTTCTGTGCCGTGTCTGAGCCTGGGTGTCTGGCTTTGGCCCCCTCGCCAAGGTCCCCGCAGTCACAAGCAGGACTCAAGTCTGGCGTTGCTCACGTAGAGCTCACTGAAAGTCTGTCTCTGTCACTAACGCGCGAGTCTTGTCTTTGCTCCTGTGGGCGCCGCCTCTGCCCAGCAAGCACAGGTCATTGTGAACAACGCCCTGAAGCTGTACTCCCAGGACAAGACGGGCATGGTGGACTTCGCCCTGGAGTCTGGGGGTGAGTGCCCGACTCCTCAGCCAAGAGCAGGGGTGGGGGTGTGGGAGAAAGTATATAAGTCCCCTGACTGTAGAGCATTTCTCAAACTGTATCTCAGGACAGTAATGCTCCCTATCAGCCACGTGCAGGGCCCGCTGGGGGCGTCAGGGACACAACAGTGAATCGGACAGTCCTTGCCCCCAAGCACCTCCCCTCCAGGGGGAGACAGATGACAGAAGAATGGCCGTTACCGTGCCAGAAGCCACAGCTGGTGGGTGGAAAGGACGGGCATTGTTCCGGCTTCTCAGGACAGCCGGTCGGAGGTGCTGCATGAACGTGGCCCCGGGCCAGGTGCGCTGGAAGAGCCAGCCTGTGGTTCAGTGAGGCGGCGACCTCCAGGACAGCACACGGGATCACACGTGGGGACGCGTGTGAAAACGGGAGTGACGTCACATCAGTTCAGGGAGCATTTGACACCAGCCACGTCGGAGAAAATCCTGGTTTTCTGAATATTTAGGGTCTCTCGGAGGAAAGGGGGCTCTTGATGCACGTCAGTGACTGTGTGCAGACCTGCAGGAGGGGTGCAGGGGTGGCCGGGGGTGCCGCGGGCCTCCCTGCGCTCACCCTCTTGGGGCCGCTGCTCCTGCCAGAGGCAGCCAGGTTCTTCCAGCGTTGGGAAGCGGTGAGGCGCCCAGCTGCTCGCTGTGCGTCTTTTGTTTAGAATGACTGCTTTAGAATATTAAGTGATTTTAGTTTTGTGTTTTGAAATTCAGTGGTTTCTGAGGAAACTTTCACAACTCAGAGACATCACATGGTTTTACCAGTTCGATGAGACCAGTAGTTGCCATGTTTTCTTAGAAGTCCTCACGGGTTGGTATGTCATTGATTCAGAATTCTCATCATCCCGAGAAGGCTGAACTGAGTGTTCTGTTACTGAACAAAGCATTTATTGGCTCTTCCTAAGTGAAAAAACTGACTCAGTGTATTTAAAGAGACACCTTTTTAGATGGAGAATAAGATATTTTTAAAAGAATTCAGAAGTTTGGACCCGCTGATCAGCTAGATCGAAGTCACGTTATTTTCTGGTTTAAAATTCTGTCCCATGCACGCCTCTCCCATTAGGAGATGAGAAGCCCTGAGAGGGACCGGGGCTGTGTCTGCCAGTGTCCCCGGGGTGGTGGTGTGCAGCCGGGTGAGGCGCCGCTGGCTCCTAGCGGACAGACGGCTCAGGATTGCTTGGATTTATTAATCATGTACTTGTTTTCTTTTTAGTTTATTTTAGTTGATGTTTCTTGCTGCACCAATTCGTTTTGACCTGCTTTGGCACCAACATCCTATCCCATTTCCTATTGAGAGGCAAATTGGATTTTAACACTTTTTATTATAATTACTGAGATATGATGCATGGAACAGACGTCACCGTTTCCAAGGGTACAGCTGGGTGGCTGTCAGTATACTTCTCATGTTACAACAGTCACCACTGTCTACTTCAGGACATTTTTGTTTATTTTCAAATAGAAATCCTGTCCTGTTAGCAGACACTTCCCATTACCCCAGCAATAAGTAGGCCATCTGAAAACTCCCGTCAGGTAATGCTGATGCCTGGTTAGAGTCATTATTCTTTATTTTAAAATGAGAACGAAAGTTCACTCAGAGTCACCGCCCCCATCGTGTCAGGCGGGGAACCCAGTGTCTTGTTGGCATTAGGACTGTGTGCCCTAAAACATTTGTGAACTGTTGACTCTGAATCTGGAAAAAGTAAAGTTAAGAATGGAGGGGCTTCCCTGGTGGTCCAGTAGTTAAAAATTCCCCTTGCAGTGCAGGGGACACAGTTTGATCCCTGGTCTGGGAAGATCCCACATGCTGCAGAGCAGCTAAGCCTGAGCACTGCAGCTACTAAGCCTGTGCTCTGGAGCCTACACGCCACAACTAGGGGGCCAAGCGCGTCCGTGAAGGAACCTCCCCAGTGCTGCAACTAGAGCCCATCAGTCACATAAATAAACATTAAAAAAGGAAGACTGGAGCTTACATGAATGTAAGATTATTTACATGACTGGAAACATGAGAATGTTTAGAACACTACACTCAGGTCCCTAAGGTGGGAGTGATGCTGCTTCCGAGACGGTGGGATGAGATGCTGAGCCGCATCTCCGCCCTGCTGCAGGGGGGAGCGTCTTGAGTACCCGCTGCTCCGAGACGTACGAGACGAAGACTGCGCTCGTCAGCCTGTTCGGGGTGCCGCTCTGGTACTTCTCCCAGTCGCCCCGCGCGGCCATCCAGGTGAGCAGGCGCCCGGGCCGCGCGTGCGCAGTCACGCCGCTGTGACCGCTTGGGGGTGTGCGCGTTCTGCTTCCACAGACGTGCAGGCTGGGGTGTGCAAGTCCCAAGTCCGCAGTCCAGGGCGTTCCTCACACAGCAGCCCCAGACCCAGGAGCAGAGTCCCACACCTCACGCACCACCATCCCTGCTCACTCAGGTGATTTCTGACGCCTCTGCTGGCTCTGCTTGTTTCTGGACGTGGTGCAGGCGAGGCTGCCCGTGCCGTCCTGTGCTTCACCATCTCTCGGGGGTGTCCTCTACGGCTCAGACCCAGGCCTGTCTGAGAGGGCACAGCCTGGCTTGCCCCTGGGGAGCCTGGCCTCTCTGCAGGCGGGAAGGACCCTGCTGGGGACCTGGAGCCCCAGGCCCTGGGTGGGTGGCTGCTGCGCTTGGAGAGGCGGAGATGCACACGGGGTGCCAGGGTGGACAGGAGGTATTCCCGGCCTCTGGACGGCAGGCCCCGGGCGAGGGCTGTGGGGTCCTCCGCCACAGTACAAGCTCTGTCTCACGGGGAGTGCTCTGCCTCTGTCGTCTGGGGCTGTGTCCACACACAGGGCAAGAACGTGGGCTCCCCGTTCAGCTGGAGGGTGGCTGCGTGCGTGGTCTGCTCCGTGATGCCAGGGGCTGCGTCCCGCTGCTCTGGGCTCGGTGTGTGGGGTGTGCACCCCCAGCATATACAGTCTGGTGGGGATTACTGTCTGTCTGAGAGGTGAGAGGTGGTGACAGGTGTCGCTTAAACTGTGGTTTTCTTGTTGCTCTGGGCACGGGAGGCTCCCCCTGCATGCGAGGCGCTCGCAGCGCCGTGTGCCGCCCGCTCTCCCAGGCTCACCGGACCGGGCGCTCACCTTGCACTGCGCACGTGGCCCTGCGGGAGGAAGTCACAGATGCCTTTCCTCACTTCCTATTTCTGATTTTACACATGATCGTTTTTACCAGCAAAAATTCTGTGGTTCATTTTCTTCCATATTAACCAGTCTTCTCTCACTGCTCCTGTTTTTCGAGTGGTTAGGAGCTTGTTCAGCTATTAAGTGTTCGTGTTTGCCTTTCCCCAGCCTGACGTCTACCCAGGGAACTGCTGGGCGTTCAGAGGCTCCCAGGGCTACCTGGTGGTGAGGCTGTCAATGATGATCCGCCCGACTGCCTTCGCCCTGGAGCACATACCAAAGACACTGTCGCCCACGGGCAGCATCGCCAGCGCCCCCAAGGACTGGGCGGTTTACGTGAGTGCACGCGAGACCCCGCCGCAGCCCCCGGGGGACCTCCCAGAGATGAGCCCCGGGAGGGCTGGGCCGCGAGTGCACGCCCGGCCACACCCCTTGCGTCCTCCCCTCTGCCCGCTGACCTCTGAGTGCCCAGGAGACGTGGAGGGAGGCTGTGGGAGGGCTCGCCTCTCGTCGCTCAGCTGTGCAGTCTGTTCTGACTGCGGTGTGAGAACACACTGAGGTGCTGGGAAAAGAGCACCTCAGAAGTCACCATTAACACTGGCATTTTCCCACAACAACCACAGCTGAGGGAATGCCCTGCCGTCCAGCGGGTAGGCTGTGCTTCCACTGCCGGGCCCAGGCCCCAGTTGGGAACTAAGATCCCACAAGCTGCGTAGCTTGGAGGGAAAAAAAAAAATGCACAGTTTGAGGCAACACCATTCATAAAATTTCACTTCCTACCCTAAAAAAGCAAATTTATCCTAAGAATTTGTCTGTGGCAGTGAACATCACTGTATACGTGTGTACGTTTTAGCAGCACCTGACACCTGGATGCACTGGAGCATCACCTCCTGCCCCTGTGCACTGGGCCGCTTCCCCAGAGTTGTCTTCCCTCCTCAGTGACTCCCCAGAAAGACACCCAGGCGGCGTGATGTTTCGGGGGTACGAGGGGCCTTTGACTCATTGGGCCGCATGGGATAGTATGAGAGGCATTCCTCGTCTCGTAGCTCCTTTGCTGTCTTTTTTAAGTCTCCACCGCCCTGACGGTTCTTACTTTCCTCTTGATGACCGTGTATCTCACGTGCATGTCTCCTGCCTTTGTGGGGCCCCGTCTTGCCGTTGCTCACTTACCTCTGGTCTTGGCTCCCTTATGAAACTTTAGCTTTGATATAAAAATGTTGGTCATGAGCAATTCTGTTACAGACGTACCTCCTACTGTCCGTCCAACTCCATATTTAGTTACACCTGCTCATTACCTGTAGTTTCTTCCATGCCATTTTTACACCTAGAAAGTCCTTTTTCCTTTTATGAAACAGACATCTAAATGGTCACTTGTTTCCTCCCGGTTACTTTTTTATTGTGGTAGAATACACAGCACGTAAACTTAGCATCTTCACCATCTGAGTGTGCAGTTCAGGGGCATTAAGCACGTCTGCCCTGTAGAAAGCCATCACCACCGTCATCTTCCCAAACAGAGAGTGGCTCCACAGACGCTGACTCCCGTCCCTCAGCCTGGCACCCACCGTCCTCTTTCTGGCACAGTCGCCCTCACTCTGCTGGCCTGCTCTCCTTTCCCCTGCTCCTCAGGTGCCCTGGGCTCCACTGTGGAGCGTGGAGGGCAACAGAGGGCCCTGCGGGCATTGCGTGTGGCCTGCTGCCTGGTCAGCTCGCCCTCTGCCAGCCTCGGTTTTCCTGGTCTATATACTGGGAAAATAATGCCTACTTCACAGGCTTTGCGGTCTGTGAGAAGCCTGTAACAAAATGCCCAGCGCACAGCAGGCCTTCCTGGGAGGGCCTTCTCCCTGCTTTAATGGAAACGTAATTCCCCCCCACCCCACCCCATTACCTCATTGTCTTTTCCTTTTATTTAGTGACTAGATGGTTCTGTTTCAGGGGTTAGAAAACGAGTATCAGGAAGAAGGGCAGCTCCTGGGACAGTTCACCTACGATCAGGAAGGGGAATCACTCCAGATGTTCGTGGCCCCGGTAAGGTCCTTGCACTTCGTGCGTATTCCGGGGTCCCTTGCCACAATCCCGGCCTCGGGACCCACAGATACTTACAGAACTGCCCACAGGGCGTGAGGGCCATCCTCTGACAAAGTGGACCCGAGCTTCCTAGCTTCTCTGTTCCTGAATGAGCCTTTTTAGTGTGTAACTTGTTCTGCATAAATGTGCCATACGTAATGACCTGAACTGCGTGTCCTGTAATGATGTATTTCACGTTAAAAGCTTAATCTCCAACTTGGCTACTTAATTTCAAGTCTCATAGCTGGGGAAGTGGTGGGGCTTGCGCATATTAATATGAAATGTGTGATTTTTTTTCTTTTCCCCTCAATTACAGAAAAAAACGGAAAGAGCTTTCCAAATAGTGGAACTTCGGATTTTTTCTAACTGGGGCCATCCTGAATACACGTGTCTTTACCGGTTCAGAGTTCATGGAGAGCCTATCAAGTAAAGAGATGACTCACTATTCTTGTACATTTTGTATATACTGGACAGCCTGGAACACTGGAATCCTTCACGGACTTGGGCATACAGAGTGCAGCATTAATTCACCCCTGAAATAAACGTACCAACTGCCAGCAGGACACAGGGTGGAAGTGATGAATACCGACCAGCTTCATATACCCGGCTTGCTGTTCTGTCCCAGGAAGCGCTGCATGTTGACTGCCTGGGCTCAGAGACCTGCCAGCCACAGGTGGTCTCTGGAAATTCATTTGAATGTATGGTTCACACAGACACTTATTTTTGGGGGGTGGGGGGGATTTGATTTTGAACATAAAACTATTTGCTTGACATCAGGAACAAAGCAAAGGAAGTTAAAAAGTTTTGGAGTGTTCTTGAAGCTTTGACAGCAGCTTTCACCAGCCCCTTGAAAGGGCCTTTGGGAGCAGATATGTGTTCAATCCAGCACACGTCTTTGAGGAAGGAAGAGTGTCACTAAAGCTGAGCTGAACTCCCTTCCTTGAGGGTGAGATGCTCCTCTGTTGGCATAAGTGGTTCTTGATCATCACGGGGTGCTGAAGTAATGAGAATGGGGTTTCCTGCATAGTGTGCTCCCACCACTGAGACGGATTTTCCATCATCCATTCAGGAACCCTGGAGAGTTTCCCTTTGTTACAGGTTTGAAGTGTGTCTGATTCGAGAGGGGATGGTCTGGATCTATACAAACATGTAAATAGAGTTCTCAGGTCTCTACTGGGCTCATCCCATCGGATTCTCCCTGCAGTTTCACTTCACACTATGAATAGGAACCAAGAAATCCAATCTTTTGGATATTTTCAGGGTTTGTTTTGAATTTTGCTGAAAAGCGAACACTAACACGCTCTTTCAGAGGCTTTTGTTTTTATTCCACTTAGTTATTAAAGGAGATTGTCCCATGTGGCAAGTTCATGAAACCAGGACATTTGGTGATGTTTTTCTTACAGCAGCACTTTGTACTGGCTCTGGTTGGATTTGCCCTTTATTACAACTTGGCCATTCTCTTTGTTTTGGTTATAATTAATATTTAATATTTAGACTATTTTACTGAGCAGCCTTTACAAATGAGGTATCTTCAAGGCACTTAAATTTACAGATGTTTTACCTTAAAAATTATTTAAGTTTTATTGGGTTAAGACAATTTTTTGGTGTACCATAAATGTATTTTCAGAAAAAGACAAAATGATGGTGCTGACTGGTTTTCTGAAGAGTTTTATGTATATTGCACAACAGTCCTCAAATACACAAAAACTACATAAACTAGCATTTTTTTCACTCTTGTTAGAATTGAAACTAATGCCTATGCAGTTAAGTTGGATAAAATGTATACATATGTTTCATATATTACAAGATAAATATATAAATCAAAATTTCCTATATAAAGCTAAATTTGGGAGATGGGGTGGAAATATTTTTGAGTATTTATTTTTAAAAGATGCAAGACAGGACTTTGTGCAATGTATTTTTGTAAATGCTTTTCAACATACTTGTCTCTGGTAGAGCTTCTTTGCTGCCACCAAATTGGTAAGACGCTACCGAAATGTTTAAATAAAGAGTTTTAATTTTTAAAAGTGCATGTGACATTTCAGATGAATAATAAACAGTATGTTTCTTTTCCCTACCTGCTTCGTCTCTGCCCCAGGCGATGAGGGAGACAACAGCGTGTTGAGCGACCCCTCCTCCGACCCTTTCGGGCCGGGGCCGCCGGGCAGCGAGTCGCGCGCCGCGCGCGCCCCCGCCGTGCGCGTCCCCCTGGCGGCGCGCGCGCGTCCCCGCCGCAGACGTGCCTCCGCGTTTCCCACGACCCACCCGCGAGCAGACAGCCCCGGGATCGGGTGTCGGGCGCCGGGGCCGGGCGCCGTCCCCGGACCGCGAGCCGCCGGCACCGCGGGGAAGGGCTGGGAGCACGGGCCTCCCCGGAAAGCCGCCGCGTCTCAGCGGCCGCAGCCACGGCGGGGCGCGCCCCTGGGCACGGACGGCGCATGCGGCGCCTCAGCCGCCATTGTGGCGCCGCCCCGCCCCGCGGTGTGGCCCGCGCCCCGCCCCGCCGTCACGTGCCCGCGCGCGCCCCGCCTCCCCGGCCGCGCGCGGCTCCTCGCGGGCCACCGTAGCGGGCGCCCGGGGGCCGCCGGGACGGAAGCCGAGAGGCGCTGCCGACCGCGCCTGCGACAGCGTCAGCCCTGCGCGGAGCGCCGGCCCGATGGCGGCGGCGGCGGCGGCGATGGCCGAGCAGGAGGGCGCCCGCAACGGCGCCCGCAACCGCGGCGGCGTCCAGCGCGTGGAGGGCAAGCTGCGGGCCAGCGTCGAGAAGGGCGACTACTACGAGGCGCACCAGATGTACCGGACCCTCTTCTTCAGGTAGTGGCTGCGCCGCGGCCGCCGCCTTCCAGGGCTTTCCGCCCGGCCGCGGCGCCCGGCGCCCCGCCCCCGGCCGCCCGCCATTGGCCGCGCCGCGCCGCCCCGCGCCGCCATTGGCCCGCACCGCTGCCCGTCGCCGGGGCGGGGGCGGTGAGGCGGCCGGGGGCGGGCTGCGGGCCCGGAGCGGCCCCGCGGCCCCGCACCCACCCCCGGGGCCCCGGCCGGGCTCCAGAGCCCCGGCCGGGACTGCGCGCCCGGCCCGCGCCCCCGGCCCGCCCCGAAGCCCTGACCGCGAACGCGGACGGCCGCGGCTCCGGCCCCCGACCCGGCCGCTCTCCCCCGCCGCCTCCCTGCGCGCCGCCGAGTCCGAAACCCTCGCTCCGGGTCCGGCCGCGAGGCTGTAAACATAGTTCTCCTCTTGCTGTGTCGCCCTTGCTCACCTTGTTCTGTTACTAAGCCGGCTGTTTCCATAAAGCCGGTGTTTCTGTACCTGTGCGGCTCGCTGGCCACGTGCGGCGGTTGAGCTTCTGGAATGTGAGTCCCTCACAGGATGGGCTGGGAGGGTCAAAACTCGGCCTTCGAAGACTCAGCGCAGAGAAAATGTCAGGTAACTCTTCAGGAACTACTGATTGCACGGTGAAGCGCCGCTTGGATACACTGCGTTAAATAAGATGTCGTTTCTTAGTGTGGCCTTAGGAGCTGTCAGGGCACTGCCCAGCTCAGTTCTGTTCTGGACTGCAGCGTGTCACACCGTTTCTGCTGTCACTGCAGCTACTGCTGTGATTTCTTAGTACTTCCTACGTGCGTCAGGGATTGCTGTATATTACACAGATGCAGTCAGCCTTCAGGTTTCTTGCGAGAAAACATTTGGGCCATTTGTTAGCATTTAAAGATAATTTTAGAGGGTTTCATCTGTTCTGCGGAATGTTTTGTTCTTTTCCTAAACTGTCGCAGGACGGCAGATATTTTGCTGTGATGCCTATGGGCAGTCAGGTCTGCCTTACACCATTTAGGCCTAGATATAAATTTTTTCTTTTAACGGCAAATTGAACCTGTGTCTTGGGAACTCTGGTAGTACTTTCTGTTTTGGTTGTAGGTTGTTTGGGACGCAGTGCCGGTGCATCTGCCTCAGGTCGTGTTTGGGCCCAGAGGACCTGGTAGGAGGGAGTTAATTTTCCTTCAGGTAGCGCTTGAGATTTGCCCCTTGCTTGCTATTCTCAGGGATTTGTATGTAAATATTTGCCCCAGTGATTAATCAGCAAAACTGGATCGTCCCAAAAATAAACACAGTGTTCCTTGTTTTGAGCCAGTTCTGCAGTCACTGCTGTACCAGGAACGTGATTGTTGATTAGCTTTGAAGAGGCTTTCGTGTGCCCAAAGTGTGCTTCGTGGTGACCACCAGCCCTGCCTTGACTTGGGTTCACATTTCCCCGCTGCTCAGTGACCTGTAACCCAGAACAACTTGCTGAACCTCTTCTCCAAGTCTTGGCTTCCTCTTTGGTCTTTAAGGGGCTCCTACACGTGTTCAGGACTCCTGAGAAGTAAATGGTCAGCAGTGGACCCAAGCACGGTGGCATTAGTGGGTGTCCAGAGGGCCCAGCTGAGCCGGCCTGCAGGGTGCCATCCACGTTCAGATGTGCAGCTGCAGTCCTGGTTTAGAGCTTCCGAAGAAGTCCGCTTCACTCTTCTAATGTCTTTTTATAAGTGCTTTTAAGCATTTACATAAATGTACAATTTGATGGGTTTTGACATATGGATTCACCCAAGAAATTATCACCAAAGTACTGAAAATACTCCTCATGCCCCAAAGCTTTCTCTTCTGCCTTTATAATGAATTTTTCACCCCTTACCCCCAGGCATCCGCTGATTTTTGTTATAATACATGGGTTTGCATTTTTTGGAATTTTATGTAAGCAGCATTTATAGAGTATGTTCTCTTTTTATCTGACTTTTCGAATTTTCTTAGCATGGTTATTTTAAGATTCACCCTTACATGTGTCACTAATTAATTACTGTTGAGTGGTATTCCGTTGTATGGGTGGACCACATCTTATCCATTCACCTGTTGGATAAACTCACCAATCTCTGCTATTTTAACTCACTTACACTGTGTCCCCCAGCAGTTTGCGGAAAGGGAGAGGACTTGGGTGGCCCAGGAGGTTGGATTTATTAGGGGTGTGCTGCACAAGGAGGGCAGGAGCTGCTGGTTCCAGTGAAGGCCAAGCTCTGCCCCAGGCGCCGTGGGCACTCCCTTGTCTCTTCAGCTTTCTCTCTGCCGGGACAGGAGGGGGTCAAACACATCCAGAAAGCACATCAGCCTTTGGGGCACCTGTCACTACTGCAGGGTTCCCAGCAGCAGGCGGCTCCAGACCCAAGGTGCTGGTAGTTCTCCTGTGGGCAGGGCTGCCCAGGACTGTGAGGCTGGGGTCACTGGGAAGCGGAGCTGCTGCCCCAGGAATGCGGCCTGTCTGCCTCTCGGGCCTCCCATCCCTCCCTGGCTTTTTAGGTGCTTATCTCTAGCTGTGCTTCAGGGGGAGGATCCGGAGCCTGTCATGTCCCTGAAGCAGAGCCTGCTGCGTGAGCATCTGTGCCATGGCCACGCAAGGGCTTGTTTTTCCAGAAGCCCTGTGTCGTGTCCATGCCCGGCCCACACCCGCAGGTGCCCTGGGTGCTTCTCGGGCTGTGGGTTTCTCCCCCTGGTCCCACCCTGTGCGCTGAGGCTGAGGCTGCTGCTCCCAAGCCGGGTGCAATAAAAGCCCTTTTCTGTGGTTGGTCCCGGTCTGAGCCAGAGGCCAGCAGGGCTCCCATGTCTCCTCTCACATCTCTGACGCGGCTTGTCTGGGCTGGGTCACAGGTCTGACCGGCTGGGCGGGTTTCCTGCCTGTTTGTCCCTGAGAGGAGCATGTGGCCAGTGGACTTGGTGTCCTGCGCTCAGCTCAGGCCCGGCCTTGCCACCCTGGGTTTCTGTCTCGCTTGTTGTGGAGGAAGCATTCTTTCTATTCTGTATGCACCTCATTGCCCATCAGGTTCCTGTCCATATGCAGTTGGGAAGCCAGCTTTTCCCAACTCCTGTCCCCAGTGAGACACGTTCCTGGTGTAAAGCATTCAGGGCAGAGGGGACGGCCTAGCAGCCCAACGGCCCCAACGCGTGGCCCTGGCCAAGTTTTCCCTGCCTTTTGCCATGGTCAGACCTGTGCTTGAAGCTGAAAGAGGCCCCCAGCCCCTCTCTGGTCCCTCTGCTGAGACCCCTGCCCTGCTCCAGGGAGGTACTGCTTTGGTCGGAGAGGGTGCCCACACACCGGACCTGTCGCACTGTCACCAGATGGGGTGGGGGCCTGTGCGGTGGGACCTGACGGCCCCACCCTCTCTCCCTCAGGTACATGGCCCAGAGCAAGCACGCCGAGGCCCGCGAACTCATGTGCTCCGGAGCCCTGCTGTTCTTCAGCCACGGCCAGGTGAGCCGGCAGCGCGGCCCGGGCTGGGGCGGAGCGGCCAGGGAGAGGGTCTGGAGGGCGGCCCTAGCGCGCCCGCGTCTCGCCTCGGTGCTCGGAACTGTTTCTTAGGTGTGGTCGGTCACTGGTTTTTAAGTGGCAGCCAGAGCCACCGACCAGCCTCCCCGCCTTCTGAAAACTGGCAGGAGCTTCTCTTGCCACTGACCGGCCTCTCTAACGTTTTACAGCAAAACAGCGCCGCTGACCTGTCCATGCTCGTCCTGGAGTCGCTGGAGAAGGCGGAGGTCGAGGTGGCCGACGAGCTGCTGGGTGAGGCGGCGCGAGCGCCACCGCGCGTGCTCACACCACGCACGCGCTCATGTATGCACGCTTGCACGCACTCACGCGCTCACGTGCTCACGCCTGCACGGACGCCGCGCGGGGCGCAGGGTATCCACAGCCCGTTTCGTGCCCGTCGCGGGCCTGGCTGGGAGCCGCCTGGTGAGGGCGGGCGGCCCCAGGGTGCCGCCACCCTCCCAGCGCTGCTTCGCTTTTGCGCCCGGAAGTGGAGGGTTTTCACTTCTTTGAGACGCCCGGTACTGGGCCGAAGCGCCGCCCGTGCCTCCAGGTCAGGCCTGTGTGCTGTCATTTGCAGAAAGTCTGGCCAAGCTGTTCAGCCTGATGGACCCCAACTCCCCGGAGCGAGTGGCGTTCGTGTCCCGAGCCCTCAAGTGGTCCAGCGGCGGGTCAGGGAAGCTGGGCCACCCCCGGCTCCACCAGCTGCTGGCCCTCACCCTGTGGAAAGGTAGGCGGGCCCGGGCGGCGGCCCTGAGGCGGCGGGCGCCGGGCTCTGCGTCCGCTGGGCTCTGCGTCCGCCGGCCCGTCCGCACCCACCGCGCTCTTCTAAACGGGTGGACTCATGGCGGCTGCGGGCAGGGGCAGTCGCACCCCACCAATGGGCGGTCTCGTCCGCCCCAGCCTGTGGCGGTTCGGAAGTCCTCGGCCAGAGGCCACTTTGCACTGGACGCGCGGGCGGAGCTCTGCCCACGGGTTGGCTGGGCCCACAGGCCCCTCTGTTCTTCCTCGTCCGCCTGCGTGCCCGGCCTTCCCGAGTCTGCGGAGCTCGGTTTGTGCAGCCGGTGCCTGCACAGAGGCCTTGCTGCGGCTGGGAGGTGTGCAGCTCTGGTACGCGTATATTAAGGATTTGAAGTTGAAGATCTGGGCATTTTGAGGGTCTCAGGCACAGACGATGGGTGAGGTCGGCGGGACCCTGCGCACACAGGAGTCTGCTGAGGGGTCTTTGCAGGCCCCCCGCGATGGGCAGCCTCCGGGGGTGTGTGCGACGGGGTCCGACGTCCGGTGCAGGTGCCATTAGAGGCCTGACCCCCCTGGGGTCTTGTGCAGCTGCCTGCCCGGGGCCAGAGACTGACCAGTTTTCTTCTTTCACCTGGAGGCTGTGAAACCTCTTGGGGTTGGAGGGAGAGGAGACTGAGAAGACCCTGGAACCAGCTCTGTGCTAGAGGCAGCCAGGAGCCGGCCCTGACCTGGGGCTAGGGGGTGGGGAATTCCTGGAAGGTCGGGAAGGCTTAGCCCGAAGCCATGGAGTCTCCCCTGGAGGCGAGGGGCCCAGTGTGGTGGGTGAGCAGGACCTAGGGTCCCTGCCCTATAGCTGGGTCTCGGCTTCTGTGCTATTGACCCTGGGTGTCCCGCCAGCTCTGTAGCTGCTGGGTGGTCTGGGGTTGGGGTTGGGTGCCATTGGCACCCCATGCTGTGACGGTGGACACTAGCTCCAGACATCCCAGTGTCTGGGGTAGGAGCTGAATGTTTCTGGGTGGGAGCTGTTGGCTGGAAGGTGGGTTGGGGAGATGGGGGGGCCTGTGTATCATGGGGGGCCCTTCACAGCTCCAGTCCTCCACTGAAACTGGGCAGGTTGGGACTGGGGTCACCCACCCAGAGGATGGCAGCCAGTGTAGAGTGAGCGGCTCACAGGAGCCGAGCAGCAGAGGACAGCTGGTCCCCAAGAGCCAGCGTCTAGTCCCGGGTCCTCGTCAGGATGGGAGATGAGGGCAGAGGGCCCCTGGGCTCCATCCTGCGTGCTCCACTCCCGGGGGCCTCGGGTTCTGCCTTCCTGACTCGCTCCCAGCTGTGTCCCCACGGTGCAGGGGGATAGTCTGGCCTCGGCCGAGTCCACTGCGCAGGTGGAGTATGGTGACGCCACGGGACCCTGTGCTCACAGCGCCCTCACGGCCCCTCCCCCGCGCTCTGTCCGCAGAACAGAACTACTGCGAGTCGCGATACCACTTCCTGCACTCGAGCGACGGTGAGGGCTGCGCCAACATGCTGGTGGAGTACTCCACGGCCCGCGGCTTCCGCAGCGAAGTGGACATGTTCGTGGCCCAGGCCGTCCTCCAGTAGGTACCCGCTTGCTGTCCTTCCCTCGTGTGTGTGGTCTCCCGGGATCCTGGGCCGGCCTCTGGCCGAACCTCACACAAGGACAGGTCTGAAGTCACTTGGCATCCCACACACGGCTCACGTCCCCAAGCATGACTTTGCCGCTGACCTGCGGGGACTCGAGACCTGCCCTTTCTTAGGTCAACTTGTGATGTTTCTATTGATAGTAGAAATACTTTTTATGCTTTAAGTTACATTTTTGTTGCCATTGATTTTGTTTTCCTGTTTATCCATCATATCTGGTTGGGAGGGAATTACTCTTTTGGTGGGACACACATATTTACTGAATTTTCAGCACCACCCTGGGATGTGAAGTGTCCGTATGACACGGGTTTTGTTCAAAGGTGGCTTGTCTTCCCAGACGTTTCGTGTGTCCAGACACAGTGATGGGTTGTCACCTGCCAGCTTCCCACCCAGCTCTGTATCTCTGCTCTTTTATTTCAGTGGAGTCTTCTCTTTTGTGTCTCTTGGACGATTTATTTTAAAAACATTGTGGTACAGTAGAGTCGCTGGAGGTGTGAGCCCCATGTCAGGCCCACATGGTGGGGAGCTCACGTGAGGTGACTGGGGCCCAGCCTCTCCCCCCAGCAGACACACCGCTGTTGTGAATGAGATTAGCCTTTCCAGAGAGGACTTAGATCTGGTGACCAGGCCTCGGGCCAGGCTGTGTCTCATGAGTTGGGGGACAGGGAGCTTCGGAGCCCCACCAGCACCACTTGTTGCTGAATTTGCAACTCCGAGAACAAAATCTGTTCACCGTCCAGAGCGCCCTGACCCCAGCTTTGTACATGGTGCCGATGTCGCCTCCGGCCTCTGCCCTTCCCTGTCCATCTGGCTGTGTCACAGGCCCACGCTGTGCTGAAATCTGGCCGCCGACACGTCCTCCACAGGGAGGAGACGGGCGCTGGGCGGCATCCAGCCCGTGTGCTCGCCGGCAGGGCAGGCAAGTGCTCGGGCTCAGGGAACCTCTGTCCCTGCTCTGCTGACCTTGGCCGGGCGCCCTCTGGAGTCGGTCCCCACGCTGTCAAGCCCGGCTCCGCACCTCGGCCTGGCAACCATCTTGGGTGGGTGGGGCGGGGTCGTGGGCCCCCTTCTCCTCCTGCAGTGGGGCGCACCAGCTGACTGGGATGTTTCCTGTTTCCAGGTTTCTCTGTTTAAAAAACAAAAGCAGCGCCTCGGTGGTGTTCACGACGTACACACAGAAACACCCGTCCATTGAGAGCGGGCCTCCTTTCGTGCAGCCCCTGCTCAACTTCATCTGGTTTCTGCTGCTGGCCGTAGATGGGTGAGTGTGTGCATGGAGGCGTGTGGTTGTGTGTAAAGGCACTGGAGGTGCGTAGAGGCACGTGTGAGAGTGTGTGTGGAGGCGACGGCTTCTCTCCACGCCCGTGGTCCCGCGTGCCACCCATGTGCTGGCTCCTCCTGTTCCAGGGGGAAGCTCACGGTGTTCACGGTGCTGTGTGAGCAGTACCAGCCGTCCCTGCGTCGGGACCCCATGTACAACGAGGTGAGGGCCAGGGCGGGGGAGCTGGGGGTGGGGAGAAGGGGGAGGGGGTGTGGGCGCGGCGGGGGGTGGGGAGAAGCTGGGGGCGGTGGGGAGAAGCTGGGGGGGTGGGGAGAAGCTGGAGGGGGGTGGGGAGAAGTTGCCGGGTGTTGCCCCGGCTCAGTGCCCGCCTCCCCCAGTACCTCGACAGGATAGGACAGCTCTTCTTCGGTGTGCCGCCCAAGCAGACGTCATCCTACGGAGGCTTGCTCGGTGAGGGGGCTCACGGGTGGGGGGCCCATGGGTGCAGCTCAGAGCACAGGGTACGTCTGGGCCTGGAGCGCGCCCAACGCTGGCAGGAGGGTTGCTGGCTCACCTCCCCCCGCCCCACCCTGGTGGCCCCAGCTCTCTGCCTCCCAAGCAGAGCTGTAGGGCCTGTTGCCCACCAATGAATACTCTCCCCTGGGCTCCTATCTGTTGGCCACAGAGTCAAAGCCAGATGTGTTTTGTGGTACAACACACATTATGTGCCGTTGCCCACCTCAGCCGTGCCGTGTGGACTGTGAGGCTGCAGTGGACGGCTGGTCCTGGGCATCATCCCACGCCGAGACTCTGTCCCCAGCCCGAGCCCCACTCCTCTCGGTCCGTGTGACCCTGACCCCCCCAGGGATCTCCCCTAACGGAGTCACAGTGTCCTGTGTGGCTGCGGCAGGCGCCGTGATTCCTTCCTTTTAAGGTGGCGTGTGTCCTGTTGTGTGGATGGACCGCACCTTGTTTATCTGTCTGGTCATCAGGAGTGCGTGGAACCCTTTGCCCGCAGTGAACGTGGGTGTGCAGGTCATCTCTGAGGTCTTGCTTTCGGTTCTTCTGGGACACCCAGAAACAGAGTTGTTGGATCTGTGTAATTTCTGAGCAAACACCCTCCTCCCATAACGGCTGCTCCGCTCTGCACGGCCGCCAGTGGGGCTGAGGGACCAGGGCCTCCAGTCCGGATGCCACCAGCACTTGCTCTTCTGTTTGCTGATAGCGGCTGTCCTGGCGCGTGGGCGCTGGGCCTGCGCTGACGGTGCTGACTCGTGTTTGCTTAGTGACTGAGCACCTTGTGGTTCTTCCATGTGCTCGTCGGCCATTTTTGAAGGTCTATTCATGTCATTTCCCTGGATTTGAATCTATCCTGGGTACTAATTCCTTACCAGATACATGATTTGCAAGTATCTTCTCCCATTTTGTGGGTTTGCTTTTTTTTTTTTTTTAGAGCAGTTTTATGTCCAAGCAAGATTAAGAGGAAGGTAGGAAGGTTTCACATAAACACTCCTCCCCGTGGGCGCAGCCTCCCCCCGCCAGTGGGCACACCTGTCAGGCCGCACCTGCCCTGACGGCCTCACCACCCCGAGCTGAGTGCGTTGGGGTCGCTGGTGTCTTGTGCGTTCGGACGAGCGCGGGTGACACACGCTCACCTCCACTCTCGTGCTGCCCTGAGAATCCTGTTCCCCCTGTCCTTGCCTCCCCCACTCCCTCGCCACCGTATTACTCCCTGGAGTGTCTTTTAATTCTTTTTTTTTTTTTCTCTTTTAATTCTTAATTGGAGGATAATTGCTTTACAAAATTGTACTGGTTTCTGCCACACATCAGCATGAACCCCTGGAATGTCTTCTGATGCACAAATGTTAAAATTTTTATTCTGTTTGTCTGCTTGTCTTCAGTTGCTTGCGCCTTGGGTGTCATCTCCCAGTTCAGTGTCACAGAGCTTTTGCCCTGCGGTCTCCTCTAAGAGTTTTGTTGGTTGAGGCCTCCCATGTGGGCCCTTGATCCAATCGGAAGCGATCTTTTATGTGGTGGGTTATTTACATAAGCGTCCAGCTTTGTTGTTTGGCGTGTGGATTTCCAGTTTTCCCAGCACCACATGTTGGAAGGACTATCCTTTCCCCATCAACTGGCCATACACCACATGTCAACACTCTTTTTACCACATATTTGAGGGTTTCTTTCTGGGTTCTCTCTTCCACCGGTTGAGGCATGTCTTTATGCTTGGACCATACTGATTTGTTTAGTTACTAAATCGCGTCGGTCTCTTTGCGCCCCAGTAGACTGTTTCTTGTCCGCCAGGCTCCTCTGTCCATGGTCTTCTCCAGGCAAGCATACTGGAGTGGGTTGCCATTTCCTTCTCCAGGGGATCTTCCTGACCCAGGGATTGAACCTGCAGCTTCTACATTGGCAGGCAGGTTCTTTACCACTAGCACCACCTGGGACTGTAGCTTTGTAACAAGTTTTTAAATGAAAAAGTGCGAAACTTTAGTTTTGTTCAAGATTGTTTTGGCTATTTGAGTCCCTTGAGAGTCCATAGGAAATTTAGAATGGGCTTGTTTTTTCTGTGAAAAATGTTTTGGGGATTTGAGATTTCATTCAGTCTGTTGACAGCTTTAGGTAGTATTGACATTTTAACAATATTGAGTCTTTTTGTCTAGGAAAAGACATTAAGTCTTTCTGTTTAGGAATGTGGGATGTGTCTTTCAAAAATGTTCTATACTTTTCATTGTGAAATCTTCCACCTTCTTGGTTCAGCTAGTTAGCTGTTTTATTCTTTTTGACGCTATTGTAAATAGAATTGTTTCTTTACTTTATATTCTTTGGAAATTTCTACATGTAAAATCATACCACTTGCAGACAGATAATTTTACTTCTTTTCAACTTGTAATTCCGTTTATTTTCTTGCCTAATTGCTGTGGCTAGAACTTCAAGTTCAGTTGACCCTTGAACACTGTAGAGAGGTTGGGGTGCTGATTCCCTGAGTGGTTGAAAGCTGCTGTGTAATTTTGAGTTGCCCCACTATTCTTGGGTTCAGCAGCTGCAGATCGGGCAGTGCTTTAGTGTGAGCAGAGGAGACACGTCCACACGCACGTGGGCCCATGCGGTGCGCCCCGGGCTGCTCAGGGCCACCTGTGCCACGTTGAGCAGAAGTGCTGGGAGCAGCCCTTGGGTCTCAGGGCAAGAGCTTTGAGTCTGTCACCGCTGTGATGTTTGCTGTGGGTTCATATGTGTCTTTTATCACATGATGGTGTGAGATGGTTTCCTTTCTCGGTGTTTTTATGGAAGTGTTGACTCTGTCAGGCTTTGTCTGTGTCAGTTGACGCTCACTGGTTTCTCCCCTTCCTCTGTTGTGTGTCGCATTGACTGGCTCTCGCGTTGAGCCGCCCTCCATTCCAGTAGAGGCCACTTGGTCGTGGCGTCTGAGTCTTTCGCCCGCTGCGAATTCGGTTTGCGAGGGTTTTGTTGAGGGTTTTGCATCAGTGTTCATAGAGGGTACTGGCTTGTGGTTGTCTTTCATTGTAATGTGTTATTTGGCTCTGGCATTTGAAGGACCGGTGGCCCTAGTTCAGCAGTTTCGCCAGTGAAGCCGTGAGGTTCTGGGATTTTCTTTGCTGGAGCTTGATTCCAGGGTCAGTCTGCTGACCCTAGAGCCTGTTGGGAGTGTGTGCCTTCGGCGTTGGCGAGTGCAGGCCCTGGCGCTGCCTCTCAGGGCCAGGCCTCTCCCCGTCCTGCCCCGCCGTCTGCGCTGCCTCCATCTTGACTCCCGAGTCCTGGTTGACCTCCCCTCCAGTAGGGCAGGGGCCAGCAGAATCCTGCACTCAGACGTGGGTTTTGACATCATTAACACTTTAGGTTTACTTTTGAGTAGATAAAGCGTGTCTTGCAGAGTCCAGATGTGCCGGGCCCCGCCACTGTCCCTGGGTGACGTGCAGGCCAGGCAGCCTGTGTTCTTAGCTTCCTTAGGGGAAACTTTGCAGACAGGCAGACAGCACCTTCTCAATGAACCCACAGCCCCGTCCTTCGCTCTGGAGCTGCCATGGGCCTCAGGGCCACAGGCCCGGGAGAGCGAGTCCCTCAGCACGTCCCCTGCCCGATAGGCCGTCACTGGCAGGCACGCCCCGTGGGGCTCTGCAGGGAGGCTGGGGTGAGCGTTGTCGAACAGTGCTGCCGCGGGGAAAGCTCTTCCCCATCTCGCGGATCATTTGAGAAGCTGTTTCCCCTGAGATGCAAGTTGGATTTGACCTGTAGGCGGAGTCTGTGTGGCGTGTCAGTGGCAGGGTGGGGGCCGCACCCCATTTCTGGGCTCTCACCGTGGCCACTTGTCTCGGGGGCCCTGTCCAGCCCTCCCGCGCCTTGGACCTCATCAGCAGCCCTGCTTTTCCCGCAGAACCTGCCCCGGGTCCCACAGTGCTGCGGTGGGCTGGACTCCCTGCCGCGTTGGGGCGGGCTCAGCCCAGGGGCACCACACGCCCTGTCTTGTTCCCTGCTGTGGGTTGGGTTTGGGCACTTCATAAACTTTGCTCTTGTATTGATGGAGGAGTGGTTCTTCGGATAAAAATTAGGTAAAAAGAAGTGTCTGGCCCAACAAGGCCAACAGGTGACAGCAGTTAGTGTCGTTACCTGTGGCTCTAGAACTGTCACATCTCCTCTGTTTCTGCGTCACTGGAGAGGTAGCTTGCGAGTGAGGTAACCCGCTGCTCGGTCACCTGTGACTCCAGGCCTGTGCTGGTTGCTGTGCGGGGCCCCTGGATGGGCACTGCCCCCCCATTCCCCCCACCGTGACCCCAGCAGGATGCCAGGGTGGGAGGAGGGCGCCTCTGGGGAGGGGCTGCAGGCGCGGCGTGGCTGGGGCTGACGGTGCTGTGCGCCTCCTTCCAGGGAACCTTCTGAGCAGCCTCATGGGCTCCTCGGAGCAGGAGGGCGAGGACAGTCAGGACGACAGCAGCCCCATTGAGCTCGACTGACACCCGCAGACCTGCAGACTCGGCCTGGACCATGGCGGGGCGGCTCCCAGCACGAGTCCAGACCGGGGCCCCGGGCTTTGGCCAGGGCCCCATGGCCGTGTGTTGGGTGTCCCGGGCCGGGCCGGGCCGTGTACCTTGATGACCCCAATAAAACACAGGCCCTGCGGCGCCTCCTCCCGGCCCTTGTGTCTGGTTTGCTTGGGGAGGGCTCGGCGGGGCGGGGGGCCTGGCCACCATGTCCCGGGGACAGCTGGGCGGCTGAGCACCAGCCACCAGAGCAGGTGTCATCAGGAGGCTGCGGGACCCCCAGCTTTGTGGGGCAGCGTTACCGTCGCCAGGTGATTGAGGCCGTGACCTGACGGATCGGGCTTACGCAGGTGAGCGGCCCAGAACGAGCAGGCCTGAGCCTCACCGACACTGCACCAGATGCCCGGGGCGGTTACAAAAGGGGAAACACTTTATTTTTTCACAATTATAATGAGAGTTGTAGATTAATACCCGGTGATCATGCATGGGAAGGAACGCAGTACACAATTTTATTTACTGTAAAAATGGAATTTAAAGGAAGGTTTATGTTCATTGTTGAGTTTAAATAAATCCTTTATACTGGGCTCAGCAGCAGTGGTCCTTTCTGAGGGAGCTCCTGGGGCTGGGTGTGGGCAGGGAGCAGCGGCCTGGATGCCCCATGAGGCCCACGGGCGCTGGGACCAGTGTTTTTCCAGCTCTGTCTGGAGTGTGTCCTTGGTGGGTGGCACTAAGTGGCCAGTGTTGGTAGCGTGTCATGGTGTTAGGTATAAACAGAGTGCTGTGTTTAAACCTGCGGACAGGTGAGGCCTCCCAGGCCCTGAGTGGCCAGCGGGGCTGGGTGCCCTGAGCCCAGGTCTCATCCGAGCAGGATGTGCTGTGACGTCTGTACGCAGGCTGCGTGCCTCTGACTCCCGCACCACCACATGGGTTCTGCTTTTTCTGAGAAATCCTCCCTGCTGGCTGGTCATGGAACTGCTGTTCTATTCTAGAGCTTTCTGGCAGAGCACGTGGACGTGCACACACAGACTAGTGTGCAGAGGCTGCACTGGCAGAGCGGGCCACCACAACCCGGGGCCTGAGGCTGAGTCCTTGGCAGCCCTGTGTGGTCAGGAAGATCCGGGAACCCTGGGTGAGCCCTCCTGTCTGCTCTGGGAGTCAAGGACCTGGGCTCCCCAGAACCTGGACTGGAGGAGCTGGCAGGGGGTCTGGGGAGACAGGGCTCTGGCCCGGGGTGACCTCACAGCGGTCCTCACCTAGCCCAGCCATCTTGGTGACCCCTGCTGACCTGGCAAGCCTTGGCAGTGGCCCCAGTGGAGGAGGGGCTTGTGCTGCCAACTGGACCCTGCAGCCCCTGCCCAGGGTCCAGGTTTGTGACGGGTCTGCACTGTGGGTGCTGGCGCAGGTGCGAGGGGAGACAGGCTCACAGGAGGGCGCCTGTCCCCATCCCTGGCTGTGGGCCCACCGGCCAGGCTGAGGCCTGGTGCCCTCCCTCTGACTCAGCAGCTGGTCCAGGTCCCCTGGGAGCGTGTCCTGGCCACACGGGACAGCACCCAGATGACCTAGCATGTGACCCCCACACATGACCTGCTCCACCA